>NC_082737.1:2613427-2800927 GCF_030144855.1 Hypanus sabinus | reverse complement strand
CTGTACAGTTTGTTTCATAACCGTTATTGGAAGCATTTACCCTTGACAACATTGTGGACAATGGAGATTCGGGGTTTCCAGTGCCGGTGATTATCCAGACAACGGTTGTTGGTCAGTGAAAATGGAGTTCTTAGAGACAAATGTGGAGGAGACTGAGGTTCATGAATCGTTAATGCTGATGTGTCCGGACCCTGTTGAGACGGGCAGCGTTTCTGTTCTAGAGAGAACCAAAATCCTGCTGGTGCACTTGGGAGCCTGCCCGGAGGAGGCGGGTGAGCGCTGTTTGGAGGCATTGTCGATGCACCCAGGGTTTCGAGCTGCTTGTGCAGACGTGTGTAGCAGCATTGGGCTGATACCGAATTCAAACAAGAGCCAGTGGTGGTACGGCCTGGGGGAAGTATCTGAGGGTGAGACCGTCTTCGTGGACGCTGCGAAATACCACAAGGGAGGGGAGTTGACTGCTGAAGACACCTCGGAGAGAGAGAGGTTGCAGCGACTGGCCCCTACAGCCGTGGAAGAAGTAGGCAGCGTGTGTATGGATTATATTGCGTTGAAGAGGCGCACTGTCAGTGACCAGAATATGGCCCTGAGGGCCGATGGCCTGTCTGAATCGTGTGAAGTGGTTTAAGGTGCTGGATCAGAGGAGTGGATGTTGCCAGATCCCGATGAGTGGGGCCAACAAGGAAAAGACGGCCGTTATAAATTCCCTAGGAGTCTTCGGGTCCGAAAAGATGCCACAGGGCATATCTGGAGCCCTTGCAACCTTCCTGCGGGGCAGGTGGAAGACCATAGGGGGTGTGGAGGCGTTTGGAGTTTTGGTGTATGTGGATGATCTCTTGGTATTTGGATTTGCCTCAGGAGAATATGAAGTGAGGTCGTTGCAGGAGCAGCTGAGAACTACCGAGTTAAAGTGTTTTCGGGACACGTGCCAGGGCTGGCGAAGGTCGCAGCTCGTGAGAGACTGTCTCTACGGAATCAAGTTGGAAATGAAAACGGAGAGACTGGAGAAAGTGATCTGGAACCATTCGGAAGACTTACAAGTTGGAGAGAATGAAGAAAGTTGTCTGACTGAGGGTAATAGCAAACTGAGAACCCGGAGAGGGGAGTTTGCAGAGGTGAAGAAATTACCGACGAATCTCAGAAGAGAGAAGCGGAAGCTTGAAGGGAACCTGAAGATGACCGTCGACAGTTCAAATGAAGTGCAAAACCTGAAAGTTGATCTGGAAGAAGTCAGGAGGAAGAAAAAGCTGGAGAGAAGTGCAGTAAATTATGAACAGGAGGCTGAAGAGACTGAGGAGCAGTGCAGGCCACGTGTTTCCATTTGGAGAAGATCAAACAACAGCTACCGATCACAGGAATGAGGAAGAATACAGATTCGATGGATGACGTGCTGGATGTGTGGTACATGCTGCCTCTTGCTGACTTTCCCTCGATTGAGGAAGAGACCTTTGGCCCTTCTCCCATTGAGTCAGGTGTAGCGGGGAGGGTTAGCTGTGTGCAGTGTGGGGCATGAGTGAGAGGTTGAGAGAGGAGTTGGTAGTGGGCCCAAGGTATCCCCAGTTGTGTCCGAGCCTAAGGGTTTAGGTGAGGGGGTACGGAGGCCTCAGAAAGGGTTAGGGAACTCCCAGATAGTTGGCCTAAGTAGCGCCTGAGGAACAGGGCGCGAGGGTTACTGTGTGGGGAGGAGATGTCACTGTTTGTGCTTGGGTTACGGTGTGTTGGCAGGAAAGGTGGCGAGTTATTTAGTAGTCATGAGGACATGACTTTTATTTGGTGGAGGAAGTGTGTAAAGGGGGTTTCCTTTTTTTTCTTTGTTACTGTTGGGAAAGGGTTTCCTTTTGTTAACTAGCAGAAATGCTAATTTACTGATAACGAGAATGGTATTCCTTTGTAAACCAAATGGGGATTAATCTTCTTTCTTCTGAGTCTGTAAGCTTTTGTTGACGGGCTTTTGGGCAGATCGGCGCGAGGGGGTCGAGAGAGAGGACGCAATGCGCTAAGCTGGGCGAGGATCGGACCCCAAAGGGGGGTCCGAGGCCGGGAGATTCTCCAAGGAGGGGGGGGGGTATGAAGCTAGATGTGCTTGGTTGACCACTCGGAGGGTCCTGAGCTGTTTGGAGAGTCGAGGAGTTCGGAGGGTTCTGAGCTGCGAGTCGAGGAGTTCGGAGGGGACCGAATGGTGGCCAGAAGACTTCAGTAATTGAGCTCCAACGGCTGTGCACGAAGTGGTTTGGACTTTGATAAGTTTGGCGCCTTTTCTTTAATTTTCTCTTCATATATACTGTATCGTTATTAATCACTTAGTTATAGTAACCTTTATAAATTGTACTCATTTAATCGCATATGGTGTACTGTCTGTTTTTGGGCGAGGCGGGGACATCACACAGCATCCACACCAGCTGATTACCCATTTTGGCGGGGCCGAAGGCTGCTCCCCCTAGACGAGAACGAGCTGAGCGAGCCTGAGGCGACCCAGGGGTTTACATTGTGGGGTGCTCGTCCGGGCTTGACTTCTGTGGAAGCTGTGTGATCACCCTCTTTAAATTGTGTCTGCGGCGAAGAGCTGGTGTGTCTTTGTGGGTGTGCGATTGCTGGTTATCGCTGTGTGTGTGTTGGGTGGGGTGGCTGCTGTTGCTAGCCTGGAGGTCGTTGTTCGAGTTCCGACTAGTGCTGACGAAATGGTGGTGGGACCATGGGTTGTCCGTACTGTTTGGAGATTGAGGAGTGACAGGTTGGGGTGTTTCAGCAGTGGTGAGCTCCGCCCAGTTGTTGGAATAATGTCCAGCCCTAAAGGGGCGGAGGCGTGGGCGGAGCGGACCCCTCAGTTGTTGGTTGAGTGGCAGTGCTTGGCTGAGGAAAAGCGACAGGGACGGGTTGAAAGTTTGAGTAGGCGGGCTGGTGACTTTGTTAGAATTGTCAGGCGCAATTACCTCGAAGTGACCACTGCCAGTTCTGGGAAAGTGTGGGAAAATGCGTGTGGTTCGACTGGAAGTCAAATGCAGCAGCTGGGGGGCTTATTATATCTGTGGCAGGAGATTGGTGGGAAGTTTTTAGGGTATCCCTTTTTGCCTAGGGGGGCAGATAAATTGCTTGTGGTGCCAAGGGGATCTGTCAAGGGGATCAGTTGTTCCGTTGATTCGAGAGGTGTCGGGAAACTTACAGGAGGCCCAGTGGGGGAACGGCTTGGGGTCTCTGGGGGAGCACGTTCCCAGCAATGTACCAAGGAACTCCCGAAAGGAACAGACCCTATTCCTGAAGGCTTAGAGGGGCCATGCGCACAGGTGTTGTTACGGATGGATGGAAGTCAAGTTAAAGCCATCCTCGGCACCGGGGCGCCGGTGAAGTTGCTGTACAGTTTGTTTCATAACCGTTATTGGAAGCATTTACCCTTGACAACATTGAGGACACTGGAGATTCGGGGTACCAGTGCCGGTGATTATCCAGACAACGGTTGTTGGTCAGTGAAAATGGAGTTCTTAGAGACAAATGTGGAGGAGACTGAGGTTCATGAATCGTTAATGCTGATGTGTCCGGACCCTGTTGAGACGGGCAGCGTTTCTGTTCTAGAGAGAACCAAAATCCTGCTGGTGCACTTGGGAGCCTGCCCGGAGGAGGCGGGTGAGCGCTGTTTGGAGGCATTGTCGATGCACCCAGGGTTTCGAGCTGCTTGTGCGGACGTGTGTAGCAGCATTGGGCTGATACCGAATTCAAACAAGAGCCAGTGGTGGTACGGCCTGGGGGAAGTATCTGAGGGTGAGACCGTCTTCGTGGACGCTGCGAAATACCACAAGGGAGGGGAGTTGACTGCTGAAGACACCTCGGAGAGAGAGAGGTTGCAGCGACTGGCCCCTACAGCCGTGGAAGAAGTAGGCAGCGTGTGTATGGATTGTATTGCGTTGAAGAGGCGCACTGTCAGTGACCAGAATATGGCCCTGAGGGCCAGAGAGGCGATGGCCTGTCTGAGTGGTGCGAAGTGGTTTACGGTGCTGGATCAGAGGAGTGGATGTTGCCAGATCCCGATGAGTGTGGCCAACAAGGAAAAGACGGCCGTTATAAATTCCCTAGGAGTCTTCGGGTCCGAAAAGATGCCACAGGGCATATCTGGAGCCCTTGCAACCTTCCTGCGGGGCAGGTGGAAGACCATAGGGGATGTGGAGGCGTTTGGAGTTTTGGTGTATGTGGATGATCTCTTGGTATTTGGATTTGCCTCAGGAGAATATGAAGTGAGGTCGTTGCAGGAGCAGCTGAGAACTACCGAGTTAAAGTGTTTACTGGACACGTGCCAGGGCTGGCGAAGGTCGCAGCTCGTGAGAGACTGTCTCTACGGAATCAAGTTTGAAATGAAGACGGAGAGACTGGAGAAAGTGATCTGGAACCATTCGGAAGACTTACAAGTTGGAGAGAATGAAGAAAGTTGTCTGACTGAGGGTAATAGCAAACTGAGAACCCGGAGAGGGGAGTTTGCAGAGGTGAAGAAATTACCGACGAATCTCAGAAGAGAGAAGCGGAAGCTTGAAGGGAACCTGAAGATGACCGTCGACAGTTCAAATGAAGTGCAAAACCTGAAAGTTGATCTGGAAGAAGTCAGGAGGAAGAAAAAGCTGGAGAGAAGTGCAGTAAATTATGAACAGGAGGCTGAAGAGACTGAGGAGCAGTGCAGGCCACGTGTTTCCATTTGGAGAAGATCAAACAGCAGCTACCGATCACAGGAATGAGGAAGAATACAGATTCGATGGATGACGTGCTGGATGTGTGGTACATGCTGCCTCTTGCTGACTTTCCCTCGATTGAGGAAGAGACCTTTGGCCCTTCTCCCATTGAGTCAGGTGTAGCGGGGAGGGTTAGCTGTGTGCAGTGTGGGGCATGAGTGAGAGGTTGAGAGAGGAGTTGGTAGTGGGCCCAAGGTATCCCCAGTTGTGTCCGAGCCTAAGGGTTTAGGTGAGGGGGTACGGAGGCCTCAGAAAGGGTTAGGGAACTCCCAGATAGTTGGCCTAAGTAGCGCCTGAGGAACAGGGCGCGAGGGTTACTGTGTGGGGAGGAGATGTCACTGTTTGTGCTTGGGTTACGGTGTGTTGGCAGGAAAGGTGGCGAGTTATTTAGTAGTCATGAGGACATGACTTTTATTTGGTGGAGGAAGTGTGTAAAGGGGGTTTCCTTTTTTTTCTTTGTTACTGTTGGGAAAGGGTTTCCTTTTGTTAACTAGCAGAAATGCTAATTTACTGATAACGAGAATGGTATTCCTTTGTAAACCAAATGGGGATTAATCTTCTTTCTTCTGAGTCTGTAAGCTTTTGTTGACGGGCTTTTGGGCAGATCGGCGCGAGGGGGTCGAGAGAGAGGACGCAATGCGCTAAGCTGGGCGAGGATCGGACCCCAAAGGGGGGTCCGAGGCCGGGAGATTCTCCAAGGAGGGGGGGGGGGGTATGAAGCTAGATGTGCTTGGTTGACGACTCGGAGGGTCCTGAGCTGGTTGGAGAGTCGAGGAGTTCGGAGGGTTCTGAGCTGCGAGTCGAGGAGTTCGGAGGGGTGCGAATGGTGGCCAGAAGACTTCAGTAATTGAGCTCCAACGGCTGTGCACGAAGTGGTTTGGACATTGATAAGTTTGGCGCCTTTTTAATTTTCTCTTCATATATACTGTATCGTTATTAATCACAGTTAAAGTAACCTTTATAAATTGTACTCATTTAATCGCATATGTACTGTCTGTTTTTGGGCGAGGCGGGGACATCACACAGCATCCACACCAGATGATTACACAGTTTGGCGGGGCCGAAGGCTGCACCCCCTAGACAAGAACGAGCTGAGCGAGCCTGAGGCGACCCAGGAAGTTACATATCTCTCTATCTATCTATCTATCTATCTATCTATCTATCTATCTATCTATCTATCTATCTATCTATCTATCTATCTATCTATCTATCTATCTATCTATCTATCTATCTATCTATCTATCTATCTATCTATCTGTCTGTCTATTTATCTATCTATCTATCTACCTGTCTCTCTGTCTGTCTGTCTGTCTATCTATCTATCTATCTATCTATCTATCTATCTATCTATCTATCTATCTATCTATCTATCTATCTATCTATCTGTCTGTCTGTCTGTCTGTCTGTCTGTCTGTCTGTCTGTCTGTCTATCTATCTATCTATCTATCTATCTATCTATCTATCTATCTATCTATCTATCTATCTGTTTAACTCTCTATCTGTCTGTCTGTCTATCTATCTATCTGTCTGTCTGTCTGTCTATCTATCTATCTGTCTATCTATGTCTCTGTCTGTCTGTCTATCTGTCTGTCTGTCTGTCTGTATGTCTGTCTGTCTGTCTGTCTGTCTATCTATCTATCTATCTATCTATCTATCTATCTATCTATCTATCTATCTATCTATCTATCTGTTTAACTATCTATCTATCTGTCTATCTATCTACCTGTCCGTCTGTCTGTCTGTCTGTCTGTCTGTCTGTCTGTCTGTCTATCTATCTATCTATTGTTACGTACCCTGTAACGGGCTAAATGATCCAGCGGAAATGGAACACGCCTGGAGTCTGCTTTGCTGTAAACGAAACACTATTTAGTAGTATCTATGTAATATAGTAATAAAACCAGATAAATGAAACAGGTTCGCAGACTTTATGCATATATAAGTGTGTAAATATAAACCCAATCTTCTTACAGCTTAGGTGGTAAATGATACAGTCTGATGATACAGCCTGATAAAGTCAGTTCAGTTCGTGATATTGAGTTGAGTAGAACTGAGGAGAGAGATATTTGTAATCCAAAGGCGTATGTTGTGAAAAGGCAATTACGTCGATATTCCACGGATTCCACTACAACAATACAAAATCACAATAACATTAGGTTTTCTCTCCGAAGTTGTTCCACTCCACACAGAAAGCATCACCGACTGTGACCTTCAACGAATATCCTTTTAACACAAATGGTACCACACCCGAATTCAGCTACGGGACATCTCAAAGTGGTGGGCACTGGACGGTCAAACAGAATCCACTTACAGATTATCACCAACAGTAGCTTATAACAAAGGAGACCATCTTCAAGGGAACCACCACCCAGGCAAGGGTCGACACACCTGCAGCTTCCACAAGGTTACCCCAATCACACAACGTGATAGCCACTTATCCAGTTCCACGACATACGAAATAACTCCGACAGTGATTTACCACAGGGGTGCCTTTCTTCAGTGAACTACCACACCCAGATAAAGGGTAAACACACACGAGTTACTCACAAAGGTTTTCCCCTTACCAGAGAGCCCAGTCCAGAGGGCCAGTCCTAAGTGACAATCACACTTCCGTAACCGAAAGGAAACAAACTCACCCTTACGGGCTACTTGGAGAGAGAGAATCCAATCAGCGATCTCTTTGACACTAGATGTCTTCTGTTTCAAACCTTCCTCTCCTCTCTTCTCTTCCTGCAAACTTGTTCTAGTTGCAGAAAACTTGTGAAAGATCATTTATCAATACCCTGGATCGAAATCAACTCACCCCTTTTGGGCTACTGAAAGTTTGAACCAACGACAGACTCATTGCTGTCTTCCATTCACCGAAGCCATCTTGACTCCAGCAGTTCTGCCGTCAGCAGAGATCTAAAAGTCAGTCTCATTCTCCCGGCGTTTTAAAAAAATGACCCCCAGAGGTACATAACACTATCTATCTATCTATCTATCTATCTATCTATCTATCTATCTATCTATCTATCTATCTATCTATCTATCTATCTATCTATCTATCTATCTATCTGTCTGTCTATCTATCTATCTATCTATCTATCTATCTATTTACTTATGCACAGTTCGTCGTCTGTTGTACATTGGTTTTTGTTGTGCATGGCCTTTCATCGATGCTTTCATGCTTCTTGGTATTTACTGTCAATACCTCCAAGAAAATGGATATCAGGGTGGTGACATATAATTGTGTGCAGTTTTGGTCACCTAATTACAGGAAGGATATCAATAAGGTTGTAAGAGTGCAGAGAAGGTTTACAAGGATGTTTCTGGGACTTGAGAAACTGAGTTACAGAGAAAGGTTGAATAGTTTAGGACTTTATTCCCTGGATTGTAGGAGAATGTGGGGTGATTTGATAGAGGAGTATAAAATTATGATGGGTATAGACAGAGTGAATGCAAGCAGGCTTTTTCCATTGAGGTCAGGGGAGGAAAAAAACCCAGAGGACATGGAATAAGGGTGAAGGGGGAATAGTTTAAAGGTAACATTAGTGGGGGGGGGGGAGCTTCTTCACGCAGAGTGTGGTGGGAGTGTGCAATGAGCCGCCAGATGAAGTGGTGAATGCGGGCTCGCTTTTGACATTTAAGAAAAACTAGGACTGGTATTTAGATGAGAGGGGTTTGGAGGGATATGGCCCAGGTGCAGGTCAGTGGGACTAGGCAGAAAAATGGTTTGGCACAGCCAAGAGGGGCCAAAAGGCCTGTTTCTGTGCTGTAATGTTCTACGGTTCTATATATGATAGTAAAGTTACTTTTTACGTTGACATTTGAACCCGATCTGGGCCTTTCAGTATTCTACGTGTTCCAACGAGAGAACCCGTCGCTCTGAGAAAGCCCAGTGAGGTCAGGTCCAAAGCCATCAGACGCTGCTCTCATGTCCACGACTTCTCCTGGCTCGCTGGCAATCAACACCGGCGCAGCTCGAGAGCGCATGCTTACCCCTCCGCTCTGCTGATTATAGCCGGTCCGGCCCAACATCGCGGGCTGAACGGCCTGCTCCCGGTGCTGTACGGTTCCTTGACCTTTGTTCATACTGTGCTGCATGGAATGGCTCCAGACCAGTTCAATCCATTCCATAAATAAATACGTCCAGGCGGAGCCGAAATGTGGGGAGGGGGGGGGTTGGGGTGGGGGGGGGGGTGATAGAAAGCAGAATATCGTGTTTAATTTGCAGGAAAGCTTCAGTTCATGTCCTAAAGTCAAGAGGTTTCAACTCACTACTCACAACGCCACCATGTTAGTGCTTTCGCGGAGCTGACTATTCCCCACAGGACGCCTTACTACAAGTGGACTTAAGGCAGAGCTCGGTCCGTGTCAACACGTGTACCCATTCGAGGGCCTTGTCTGGCTGCGATCGATTGAATTTTCTTTTTTTCCCAGACCGCAGTAGCCTTTGATGCGAGCTGGTTTATTTCGACACCTCGACTGCTTTGACGGTTTTCCGCACTTGGGAGAGCGTGGGCCTGGATTCATTTGAGGCGGTTGGCGGGGGTGACGCAGGGGCTCCTTCTGGAGAGCGTTCCAGAGCGAAGGAAAAGAGCTGGGTGACGACATTTCGGATTACGTATTGACCAGCAGCGTAATGGACAACGTGCACAACAACAAAAACAAAATCAAATGGGAAACCGGGAGGCGAGCCCTGGTGTGTTCAGCAATGCGTCAACAGACAAAGGGAAAATTTGCAGATGCTGGAAACACATACGGAATGCCTGAGGAATTCGGCAATGCGTTCTTCAATTTGAGACCTTGAGACTTCTCAATTAGGGCACGAACTTTACACAAACAAGAGAACATCTGCGTCCATGCACGTCCCTTTACAGGAGGGAATTATTATGAATGACATAATGTTGTTCCCCATCCCCCGCCGCAGTTTTCAAAATAGACCGTGTTTTCGACCAATATTGAAATCTCAGTGCGTTGGAGCGGAGATATTCCGGAGTCTAAATAGATGGCCGTGGAGACGAGGCGGCTCAGCGCTTCTTCAGGGCGATTCCGGGGAGCAGGAAGACGGATTCTCACTCGGCATGCTTGAGTCATTCTACAGCATCAGAAGAATATATTACATGATCGTCGCGGCTGTTGGCGTTCCGGGTAAGGACATCGGCGAACGAACGTCCGCAATTGGGTGTGCGCGGTCCTTTAGAATTTGTTTTCTTACGGGTGTATCAGCGTGTGACCCTTGCTGAAATCAGGGGTAAGTTCCGGGCTCGCTCCTTACACCCGGATCTCTTTATTTTCGCCGTGGATATTTCGGCAGCGGGTGTCGAATGAAAGACGTGGGAGTCGGCTTCATTTCGAGAAATCACTGTTAACATCACAAGACAATGCCGCCTGTCAAAAGCTCCGATAATCCAGAGCGTTTCTAGGACTACATCAGATCAGGATGAAATGGCGGAGCAGACTAGATGGGCCGAATGGCCCAATCCGGCTTCTATATCTCTTTGTGTTAGGGTTGATTGGTGGAATTCTTTATCGATACCACAGATTACTTGTGAAGTTGGTGCCAAAGTATCAGAGTTCCGAAAACAGAAATAAATGAGTTTGCGTGTTTTCATGTCCCTGGGTTTGTGTTCACATTCCATCCCGTGATATCAGGAAGAAGTTATCATACAACGGTGCCGGCTTCGAAGCCGTTAGAGGTCAGATGCGGTCAACGATGGGGGATGTTTCACTCTGGGGTAACAAGGAACACGTCATATAGAATATATGTCGAATATATATATAGATCATATAGAATAACGGTACAGTAACTTGCAGCAATCCCTAACAGAGGCATATGCTTCACTACTCGTCACATCACTACGGGAAGAATGTGGATACTATCGACAGAGTGCAGAGGACATTGACAATGAAGTTGCCTGGATTGGAGGGCGGACTTTATGAGAATAGGTTGAGTGAACTCGGCCTTTTCTCCTTGGAGCGACGGAGGATGAGAGGTGACCTGATAGAGGTGTAAAAGATGTCGAGAGGCATTGTTCATGTGGATAGTCAGAGGCTTTTTTCTCTCAGGGTTGAAATGGCTAATACTTCTCAGGTGCTTGGAAATAAGTACCGACCCGAGGTCAGAGGAAACTTCACACAGCGAGTGCTGGGTGCGTGGAGTGTACTGCCAGCGGCGATGGTGAAAGCGGATGCAATCGGGTCTTTTCAGAGCCTCTTAGATAGGTACATGGAATTTAGAGAAAATATATAAATATAAGTTACCTACCTTGTCTTTCGTTCTGAAAGCGGATATTTCAAGCACTTAAGTATAAGTCAGGCTTGATTTGGAAAAGCGGAAAGGGGAAACTTTATGACCCCGAACAACACAGTACAGGCCGATGACGCCGTGTCCGGCAGTGACAGAGGCCACCAGCCGGCTCTGCATCCTCCTCTCCTCGTTCTTTAGCTGGATATGATTCACATTTTTTTGTTACGGCAGGATTATGTTGATCGTGGCCAGCAAGTAGAATGGAAGTCCCAAATGGTAGCGACTCCCAGTATACGGACCCCGTGGAACAAGGGAAAAGTACGCACATGGCGGAAATTTAAACGACGATTGAAATACATCCCATTTCATTCCGAGGTTTTCTTCCCGATGTGCAGTCCAGTTTCCCTTGTAGGATGGTATAGATGATTGGGGCACCGTTACTTCGGCAGTGTGCAGGCGGTTTCCGACCCCCTGGTAAGCCCATACCTCAACAGATCCTAAAGGTACGTCTTCCGCAAAATTCGGCGACAAGGAGGGATGCAGCTTGTTCTTTCCCTGCTCCCGGGCTCGCTGAATTCCAAGCGGGGACGGGGAAGCAGCACGGGGCAAGTGCGGTGCGTGCGCGGCCAGCAGCAGTTTGCGGGGTGTATTAGAAGCGGGGCAAGTGGGCGGGTGGACACACGCGAACCGGGGAAGCTGTCCGTTGGCAGCTGGAATGGTCAGGGTGCCCGATGCCGGGTGAAGGGAACGCGGCCATGCAGCACCGCGGCGAAAGTCGCCGAGCTTTACGCACAAGTCGGCAAGCGGAGGGCGGGAGAGTTACACTGATTTCTCCAAAGCGCGGCCGGGGATCTGTAGGCAGTCCCTTCGCCTCGAACACTGCTCCTGCCCGGGGTCGGTTCTGTTTCGTGCGAGGGAGGCAGCTGGGTGGACACACCGCAAAGAAGAAGTATGACGCAGCCGAGACTGACAAGTGAAGTGAAAGCCAAAGATAGCGGGAAGTCATTGGACTGAGAAACTTTTAAAAACCAAAGGCAACTAAAAAAATCATAAAGACGCAAAGGAAGGGAAACCAGCCGATGATATTCAAGAGGACACCAAATGTTTAGTCAGACGATTAAATTGTAAAAGAGGGACGAGAGTGGATATCGGACCGCTTGAAACCGATGTTGTTGAGGTTGTAATGGGAACAAGGAGAAGGCGGAGGAAGTGAATGAGTTCTTCGCATCAGTATTCACTGTGGAAGACACAGGCAGTATGCCGGACGTTCGAGTGCCAGGAGAAGAAGTGTGTCTGTTTGCCCTTACGAGGAGGAAAGTTCTTGGGAAACTGAAAGCTCTGGTTAAATTAGTCCCCATGCACCAGGCATTCTACACCCCAGGGTTCTGATAACAGTGGCTAAAACGATTGTGGAGGCATTAGCAGTGGTCAATGGATTCTGGGATGTTTCCAGAGGACTGAAAAATTGCAAATGTCTCTCTACCCTTCAAAAGGTGGGGGAGAGGCACAAGAAAGGAAATCATAGGCTAGCTAGTTTGATCTCAGTGGTTCTGAAGCTGTTGGAGTCAATTGTTGAGGATGTGGTTTGGGGGTACATGGAGGCCGATGATGAAATACGCCGGAGTCTGCATGGTTTCCTCAAGGGAAATATCTTGCCCGACAAATCCGTTGGAATTCTTTGAAGAAATAAGAAGCCGGGTGGACAAAGGGGAATCGGTTGATGTTGTGTCGTTTGATTTCCAGAAGGCCTTTGACAAGGTGTCACACGTGAGGCTGCTTAACAAGCTACGATCTCTTGGCATTACAGGAAAGTTTCTAGCAACGGCCGATTGGCAGGAGGGAAAGAGTGGCAATAAAGGGAGTCTTCTCTGGTTGGCTGCCGGTGACTAGAGGTGTTCCGCGGGAGTCTGATTTGGGGCCACTTCTTTTTACGTTATATGTCAATGACTTGGTTGACGGAATTGAGGGCTCTGTGGCCAAGATGGCTCTGTATATGCGGACGTGCGAAAATAGGTGGAAGGTCAGGGAGATCTGAGGAAGATGAGAGACTACAGATGTATTTCGGCAGATTAGGCAAATTGGCAAAGAAATGGCAGATGGAATACAGTGTCGGGAAGTGTATTGTCATTCATTGTAGTAAAAGAAGTAAAAGCGTAAATCATTTTCAAAGTGGAGGGAAAATTCAAAAATTTGAGGTGAGAAAGGATTTCGTGCAGGATTCCCTATGGGTTAATTTGCAGTCTGAGTCGGTGATGAGCAAGGCAAATTGGTTGAGATACAGATACCTTCTGGAATTTTGAACCGCACTAACCTCTGATTTAACCATAGCCTAATCATGGGACAATTTACAATTATCCTACCACACACAAAAAACGCTGGAGGGACTCAGCAGGCCAGGCAGCATCTACGGAAAAGAGTGCAGTCGATGTTCCGGGCCGAGACCCTTCATCAGGACTGCAGCCAGTACGTCTTAGGACTGTGGCTGGAGACCGGAGCACCCGGACAAACCCACGGCGGTAACGTGGGAGAAGGTACAGAGTGCGGTGGGACTCGAGCCCGGGTTGCTGGTACCCGGCCACCCAATGCAATGGTAACATTTATTTAGAGAGGATTAGAAGGATGAAATGTCGAGAGTTACTGAGGCACTGGCGGGGCCGCGTGTGGTGTATTCCGAGCAGTTCTGGGCCACTTATCTAAGAAAGGATGTGCCGACATGGCGGAGGGTTCAAAGGACGTTTTCGAAAATGATTCCAGGATGAAAAGGCATATGAAGGGCGCTGTAAGCCTGTACTGACTGAAATTCAAAGGGACGAGGAGGATCTCACTGAAACCTATCGAATGGTGAAAGGCCTCGATAGAGTGGATGTGGAGAGGATATTTCCAATGGCTGGAAGCCTCAGAATGGAGGGACGTTCATTTAGAAAGAAGATGAGGAGGAATTCCTTCAGCCAGACAGTGGTGAATGTGTGAAATTCGTTGCTACTTGCGGCTGGGTGGGTCAAGTGATTGGGTAAGGTTGACAGTCGGGGCTTGAAGGGACGCGGGGAGAAGGCGGGAGACTGGGCCTGAGAAGGAAATGGATCAGCCTTGATAAAATGGCGGAGCGGACCCGATGGGTCCCGTGGTCTAATTCTGCTCCTATACCTACGGTCTGCGAATCCTGTTTATTTTTTTTTAAATACTCCAGTCCTGATGTGTCCGCTAAGTTTGATTGTGGTCGATTTCCAGATCTATCAAGGGACCCAGGGAGCGGTGCACCAGTTCTGTCCCACATTCTTTCCTTTGTACCTGCAGTGAATTTGGTGGCGATCGTGATCCTGCCCCGGGGAAAATGCGGCCTCTCCACTTGCACCACTCGCTACCTGGTGGCCATGGCAACGGCGGATCTGCTGACCATCATTTTCCAGATCATCTTGTGGCGGGTCAGTTATTACTACTTCCCCGGGACTTTCCTGGACATCACCCCCGTGTGCAGTGTCATCTCCGCCGTGGGAATGACAGCCACCGAATGCTCGGTCTGGTTCACCGTCACCTTCACCTTTGATCGGTTTGTCGCCATTTGTTGCCAGAAGCTGAAAGCAAAATATTGCACCGGGAAAACTGCGGCTGTGATTCTGACAACAGCCGGTATTCTGTTCTGTTTCCAAAATGCCCCGGTCTTCTTTATCTATCAGCCGGCGAGGGTGAGCAACAATATACCCTGGGATTGTATTCGGAAGCCGAGCTCCCAGACGGACCCCACGTGGCAGGGGTATTTCTGGCAAGACACCGTTCTGAACCCATTGCTCCCGTTCGTGTTAATCCTGCTACTCAACGCGCTGACGGTCAGACACATTCTGGTGGCCAGTCGCGTCCGTAAGCAGCTGAGGGGTCAGAGCAGTGGGGAGAACCGCAGTGACCCGGAGATGGAGAACAGGAGGCGGTCTGTGATCTTACTCTTCGCCATCTCCGGCAGCTTTATCCTCCTGTGGTCGGTGCATGTTGCTGATTTCCTGTATAACACCCTTGCCGGAGTGGATCCCAATAATTACACGGACTCGGAGTACATACTTGAACATTCCGGCGACATGCTGCTGATACTAAGTTGCTGCACAAACACGTTTATCTATGTGGTGACTCAGTCCAAGTTCAGACGGCAGTTCATCAGCGCAGCGAAATACCCGCTCACCTCAATTATTCAATTGATTAATAAACAAAATATCTGAGTTCCATTGTAAAAAAAAGAGTTACATCGGATTCCTCCTTGACACGTGCTAATATGTGTAACACAAAATGGAAGTTTGTAAGACAAAATGGCGCCAGCATCGGATGGGTTGACAATCTGGATTTGTGAACGAACGCACATCCTTGAGGTCAGATACCAAAGAAGGGTGTTGTTATCCTTACATTCACCATGTCTGTGCAACAAGCCTTGTGCCTGTTTCTAGTTAAGATATCCTGCTTAATTGGAAAGAGGTAAGAACGTAGAGGCTGGTAATACCGATGATAGAAAAGCACTGGGCTTAATGCTGTTATCTTCTGCGATACCTCGGATAGAGAGATAGAGATAGAGAGATATAGAGACAGGGGAAGAGAGATTTCATTTTCACTAAAAAGGACAATTCAACATTTCTTTCCTTGATTTTGCGTTAATGATGTCTGTATTTTCAACTGAGTATCTAGAATAGCTCACTCTGGCTTTGATGGAGGGTATAAAGAGTCCTTCTGCAGTTTTGTTCAGCTTCAGGCTCGCCGACAGCTCAGTGGCCGTTTCCGCGTTGGTTTGTTCGGCGAATGACAACAGGGCTCTGTGACTCTGCCTTTGTTCTACTTTGAGGAAAAGATGCAAAATAAATTAAGTTTATCCCGCAGTTTCCTGAAGAGTTCATTTGCCTTTGTCCTCCGCCTTGGTCAAACACGCCGCCGTGGGTGAGTCAGCTCTGAGCAGACGGCTGTTTATACAGGAGCATTGGTGAGCATAGGCGAGTTAGGTTCACCGATTCCTTTTCTCCCCTCCTCAACCCCACTCCCTGGCTTTCTCTCCGGAACCTTTGATGTCGTGTCCAATTAAGTACCGATCATGCTTTGCCTTAAATACACCCAATGACTTGGCCTGCACAGCTCTCTGTGGTAATAAATTCCACAAATACACCACCCTCTAGCTAAAGAATTTCTCCGCAAATAGAGGAGCGCTTTAAATTGATGCCCCTCTATCCTGAGGTTGTTCCTTCTGGTCCGAGAATCACCCGCCATGGCAAACTCTGTCTAGTCCTTTTAACACTCAAAAGGTTTCAATGAGATCCCCTCTCACCCTTCTGAATTCCAGCGAGTACAGACCCGGAGCCATCAAACATTCCTCGTGTGATCACTCTTTCATTCCCGGGATTATCTTTGTGAACCTACTCTGAATCCTCTCTGATGCCGGCACATCTTTTCTCAGATGAGGATGCTAAAACTGTTCACAATACTCAACGTGAGCCTCACCAGTGCCTTATAAAGCTTCAGCATCACATCCCTGCTCTTTTATTCCAGACTTCTTGAAATTAATGCTAACATTGCATCTGCCTTCCTCATCACCGCCTCTACTTGCAAGTTAAGCTTTAGGTTTTTCTTCACAAAACCTATCAAGTCCCTTTGCATCTCAGAATTTTGGATTTTCTTTACCTTTAGAAAATCGTCTGCACATTTATTTCTACTATCAAAGTGCATGATCAAGTATTTTCCAACATTGTATTTCATTTGCCACTTCCTTGCCCATTCTCCTAATTTAAGTCCTTCTGCAGTCTATCTGTTTTCACAACACTACTTGCCCTCCTGTGTGCCCTTTCAAGCTCAGGTGGAGTCAGAAGGAATTCTTTCCCGAAGATCTCACAGAGAAACTTAGAAAAAAATTCAACGGGAGAGCCCTTTTCGGTGGCCTCTGGCAAACCAAGAATTCGTAGATTGCAACGTCTGCTCCGATTTTCAAGATCCATCATTTTGGAAAAAGGTTTACTTTTCTTCTCCTCTAGGCTGGAGCAGAGAGATTCAAGATATTGAACACGGCATTTTAAATCTTCAGAAGTTGTGTCAATGCGAGATAAATGTTCAGCATGTTCATCCACTCTAGCATTAATCTGATCCAATTTGACATTCAGCTGGTTGAAAGAAGTTCTAAATTCATTTCTAAAATTAATTAAAGTATTTTGTCGATGTCCAGAACAGCGAGAATGTCAGCCGACAAAACCATAGAAGTTTCCTTTTTCCCGGTTTTAGTACTTTTGGTAGCCATTATAAGACAGATGTGTTCGCAGGCAGGTAAAAGAGAACTAATAAAATACCTAACTAAGGTTTAAGAAGGGAGACATATAGTGCAACGGTAAGAAGAATAACAGAGCAAAAGTTCGGAGCAACTAAATAATCGCCATCTTACCAGAAGTGAAATTACTAGACTTACTATTACTAGCCCTCTATTTCACTAAGCTCCATGTACCTATCTAAATGTCTCTTAAAAGACCCTATCGTATCTGCCTCCACCACGGTTGCCGGCAGCCCATTCCACCCACTCACCACTCTCGGAGTAAAAAAAAACTTACCCCTGACATCTCCTCTGTACCTACTCCCCAGCACCTTAAACCTGTGTCCTCTTGTGGCAACCATTTCAGCCCTGGGAAAAAAACTCTGACTATCCACACGATCAATGCCTCTCATCATCTTATACAGCACTATCAGGTCACCTCTCACCCTCCGTCTCCCCAAGAAGAAAAGGCCGAGTTCACTCAACCTATTCTCATAAGGCGTGCTCCCCAATCGAGGCAACATCCTTGTAAATCTCCTCTGCACCCTTTCTATGGTTTCCACATCCATCCTGTCGTAAAGCGACTAGAACTGAGCACAGTACTCCAAGTGGGGTTTGACCAGGGTCCTATATAACTGCAGCATTACCTCTCGGCTCCTAAATTCAATTCCACAATTGCTGAAGGCCAATACACTGTACACCTTCTTAACCACACAGTCAACCTGCGCAGGTGCTTTGAGTGTTCTATGGACTCGGACCCCAAGATCTCTCTGATCCATCACACAGCTAAGAGTCTTACTCACCACTCTCTGAATAAAAAACTTACCCCGACATCTCCTCTGTACCTACTTCCCAACACCTTAAACCTGTGCCCTCTTGTGACAACCATTTCAGCCCTGGGAAAAAAGCCTCTGTAGATCATAATATAGAATACTATATTCTGCCATCATATTTAACTAATAAAATGAACCACTTCACACTTATCTGGGTTGAACTCCATCTGCCACTTCTCAGCCACGTTTTGCATCCTGTCAACATCCCGCTGTAACCTCTGACAGCCCTCTACACTATCCACGACACCCCCAACCTTTGTGCCATCAGCAAACTTACTAACTCATCCGTCTACTTCCTCATCCAGGTCATTTATAAAAACACGAAGAGTAAGGGTCCAAGAACAGATCCCCGAGGATCACCATTGGTGGCCGACCTCCATGCAGAATATGACCCGACTACGACCACTCTTTGCCTTCTGTGGGCAAGCCAATTCTGAATCCACAAAGCATTGTCTCTTTGGATGCCATGCCTCTTTACTTTCTCAATAAGACTTGCATGGGGTACCTTATTAAATGCCTTGTTGAAATCCATATACACTACATCTACTGTTCTACCTTCATCAATGTGTTTAGTCACATCCTCAAACATCCCTGCAGAGACCTTTGATCCTGTTTCCTGCACAGATCTTTGATCAGGACTGGGAGGGCGGGGTAAGAGGTCAAAATAAGACGGTGGGGGAGGTGGTGATGGGCAACGCCAAGTGGGTGGGGATGGGGGAATGAAGTGGAAATCTGTTGTGTATTCGCCACTTCCCACGTATGTCCCTCTTGTCACTTATCCCTGTTTGCGGGACAAGAGCTACAACCGCTCCTTCGCCCCCAATCAGGTCCCCAAACTGTCCTTCTAGCTGGGGCAACACTTCACTTGCTAGTCTGTCAGTGTACCTGGCACCTGGTGAGATGTTGAAAGATTAATTTGTCCTGCTGACATACAGGAAATTAGATGCTAAACTACGCCGCGGGCTTCCTTGTCTTGCATGCAGGGTGTGGCAATCTAATTACTCTGTCTCTGGAAATGCTGTACTAAGGCTAAAGGAACTAGCTAATCGCACACATTGTTCTCGAGTGCCTTTAATCACTGCCTTTAGGTGATTACGTGGTGTTTGTCTAGTACGACTGAGATGTTAAAGAATAATTTGTCCTGATGACATGCAATGTTCGCACACATTGTTATTGGGTGGATGACCTTTGCTTCTGCGTTAGGCCCTTAAGTATTCCTTGTCTCGTACTATCACTGTTGCCAGGCATGTGACTGTGGGGGTAGCTAAAAACTGTATCTTGCATACCTGACTGACTGACTGTGGCGTAAAACCCAATAAAAAGGGAAGACTGTTCCCTTGATTGGAGAGCATCGCTTGACAGGGCTCCCGCAAGCACTGCGAAGTTTGTTAAGCGATCCTCCAAGAAGCTTGCACTCGCTTAACCAGAGAGTCGTGGCTAGCCACAGAAGTTGTCGTATTGCCTTTGAAGGAATCTCGAGAAACCGAACCGACACCGGTGCAGCCACTGGTGGGGCTCGACGTAGACCGTCGGCGGTTGGGAGCAGAAGGGCCTTCTTCGCTCCGTCCGCCGTAGCAGGCGGGATTGTGCCGGCGGCAACCCATTTCAATTCGACTTCCCATTCCGGCATGTCTGTCCATGGCTTCCTCTTCTGCGAAAACGAGGCCCCCTCCCTGGTCGAAGGAGCAACACTTCATATTCCGTTTGGGCATCGATTTCTCTAACGGCCAATGTTTTCCTCCCTCCCTCCCCTTTCTCTCTTCCTCTATGCCCATTTCGGTATCCCCTCTAACTCTTCTCGTCTCACCTGGCTACCGCCTCACATTCTCCCATTCTCTCTCAAACCCCTTTCCCTTCAACCCTCCGCATTTGCACCTGCCACCTCGCACCTTCTGCCGGGAACCTTTCCCTCCACCGAACACTGCTTGGCTGTACCCCTTCACCCACCCCCACCTTCGTACTCCGGCATCTGCACCTTCCTTTGCAGACCCGCTGAAGGGTTTCCTCCCGGAAAGCCGATTGTTTACTGCTCTCCATGGAGGTGAGCCGACCTGCTGAATTCCTCCAGCATTTCCAGTGAACATCTCTGACCAGCACGGGTGTCAAACGCATGCGGGCGTCACAACCCCGTGACGACACGAGTAAGCGCCAGATAGCTGAGCGGGGCAAACCTCTTGAGCCTAACAAGGGCCCACACGCGTCGGCCGCGACCCACGCCACACTCCCTTCTTTCTTTGAGCCTCACTCCTCAGGGCCTGAGTAAGTATTATTTCTCCCAGCCATTCAGATCCACCTCCCCTGCTTCCCCATTCCCCCTCTTGGCCCTTCACATGTCCACTCCTCTGCGGGCCGTCCCATCCCTAACCCGCCCTGCCCCCACTCCTCGCTATGCTTCCCCTCCTTTCCACACTCCCCTCCCATCTGAAATTCCCAATTTTACTCCCACTTACCCTTCCTTCCACCCCTCAGGCCCCCCAGTCCTCGCTCCGCTTCTTTCCCTGGCAACATCCCCACTCCATTTTATCACTTCTCGATCGCCATACACCACCTGCTCTACCCTCTTGCTGCCCTCCGCAGTCTTCCTGTTCCCCACCCTTCTCCATCACAATACCCTCTCAATGTCAGATCACCTAAGCTGTGCATATCCTGTAACACTTTCCCTCATATCCTCACCCCAAAACCTTTCCCTCCTCCCACTGTCCATTCCTTACACTTCACCTCCATCCCTTCTTAATCCTCCCCTAATTACCCCACTAAATTCTGTCCCGATTACAAGTATCCCCTCTCGTCTCCGCCCCAACATCCCCTCCCTTTACCACCCCTCCTAACTATCCTCCCTCCCCCACATCCCTTTCGCTTTGCCCTCGTCCTCCGACTACCCGGCCCCCTCAACAGCCTCCTCTCCCCATTCATATCCCTTGCCGCACTTTCTCCTCCCGTTCAATTTCCACACACGGTCGCTCATCCCTCCACCTCTCCTGCCACTGCCGCTGTCCGAATCTGCTCTCATACCCCCCTCACTTACCCACCCTTCCCCCTCCCTTTCCCGCTCACTCGTTCCACCTCCCACTTCCTCTCTGCACTCTTCTCATCGTTACTCCCTTTCCCCATTGCCCTCGCTCTCTCCATTCCCCGCTGCTCACCCTCCATTTGTTTACCACGCTCCCTCCCCATTTACTGCTCACTTCCAAATACCCCCTTCTCCTACCACTTTCTGCTCTGTTACCTCCATTCTCACACCCATTCCCCACTATCCACACCATCATCCCCATCTCCTCTCACCCTCCAAATACCCATGCCCCTCTCCAAACAACCACCCTCAGCCGCACACTCCCCACTCCTAGTACTCCCGCCCCCTTTCCACTCCCACTCGGTTTGACAGCCATTTCATTCATTT
The DNA here is from genome assembly GCF_030144855.1 of Hypanus sabinus. Taxonomy (NCBI): domain Eukaryota; kingdom Metazoa; phylum Chordata; class Chondrichthyes; order Myliobatiformes; family Dasyatidae; genus Hypanus; species Hypanus sabinus. Next base: position 2,779,503 of record NC_082737.1, on the reverse strand, counting down.
CCTAGTACTCTCGACCCTTCCCACCCCTTCTCGAACTGTGACTACCACTCATCTCTATTCTCTTTCTCCTCGTGTATCACTCAGCATCTCCCACCACTACCGCTGAACCCGCCACATCTCTCTCCCTCTCTGCTTCTACCCCCTGCGGCCTTACTCCCTATTATACACCTCCCCTCGAATTCCCCTTTGCCATCTACTACTCCCAACATCTTCTCGATGCCCCTCCCACAACCCCCTGCTGCAGATTCCTCTTGACTTCCCTCCCTCTCTCCTTAACCTCCTCTACCCCTTTTCTAAACCTCCCACTCCTCTCTGTGCACACACTCTCTCTGAACCCTGAAATTCATTGACACCTCTCACTTCAGTGCCCTTCACCTCCCACTTCCCTCCCTGTTCTCTCTCCCGCTACAACCCTTCTTTCCATTTCCTCACCCTAACCCATCCTGCACCATTCCACTCCAATATGCTTCTCCCCTACTCCTACCCACCTCCTCCCCCTCTCATCTCATCCACGCGACACACCCACAACCCCACTGCACATCCCCTCACCCCTTCCTACTAACACCTTGCCGAACTCCCCTGATCCACCCTCGCTTCCCCATCCGCCCAGTCTCCCTCTCCACCGGTCCACGCCCTTTCGCTCACACAACCTCCCACTCCCTTTACCCTCATCCTCCTCTCTCTTCACACATTCCACTGCTGCATCGACTTCCCTCCCCATCCCCTATGCTTCCTCTGGCCTCTTGAGCCCCTACGGATGCCCGGCCCTCACCATACCCCATCGCCCTCCCCGGCCGCTCCCTCCCACCACCGTTCCATCCCTTTCATCTAGTACCCTAGACCTCGCCCCATATTGTGGCCACCTCATTTCACATCACTCCTGTTCTCATTTCCCTCTCTCATTCCAATCTCCGATCCCACTCTCCTCCCTCAACCATCTCGCCATCCTACACCACCCCCGAATCCTCACACTACCCTGCTATTCCGTACCCTCTACCCTCTCCGCCCTCGATCAGCCTGGCCATTCCCAGGACATTTGGTCCCCGAGTGCGGAACACGGCGGAGTGGGATGACTTACAGGACTTGCTCCTGGGAATGACAGCCTCACAGTCCTCCGCCGGAGAAAGTAGATCGCCCGGTCATGCCACATGGGAGCCAGTGGAGCATAAAGAAATCGCTGCAGCATCCTGAATATCCTGAAGGTGGCGCAGGATAGCCGCCACTTGTACAGGTAGGTATACCAAACACTGCCTGCCCCCAGCTGTAAGGACCCAGTTTGTATCCAATTGTCTCGGGTGTCCCCGACTGCCTCTGAGTTCTGGTTGCAAAAAACAGCGGGTGGGGACAAGATGACTAACAAACACGCACAACACGCTGGAGGAACTCAGCAGGTCGGGCAGCATCCATGGAAACGAACAGTCAACGTTTCGGGCCGAGACCCTTCGTCGGGTCGGATGCTGCCCGACCTGCTGAGTTCCTCCAGCGTGTTGTGCATGTTGCTTTGACCCCAGCAAATGCAGAGTCTTTTGTGTTTAAGATGACTACCCAGTTACACAAGATGGATTTCACAAGCTGTTTTATATCCACTGCTATCAACAACCCTACCGTTCAAAAAAATCATTTTACTTCAGGTGGCTATAACACTACAGTCACCACAAATCACAAAAAACAAATAAGGAACTACAGGACATCAAAACATTCGTGTCTCCATTCAGAATTTAATGTATTGTCTGCTGCACCCAGTTGCCCCAGAACACATTCAGCGCGCCGCAGACATGTAGTGACGGGCACGAAGGATTGCGAGGCAGTAAGCCCACGGTGGAGATCTCAGCCATGACTGGGCAGGACATCTTTCTCGTTCCCTGTCCCCTCCGGAATTGGTGACCAATAGCGAAGAGAATAGGGGCTGAAGTGTAGACAGGCCAGGAGGATTTGTCCCTTCAGATATACCAATGAATTTAATTCAATTGACCTGACTTTATTACTTACGTCCCTCCTATACACGAGGAGTAAAAACCTTAACGTTACGTCTCCGTATACGTGTGCAATTTATAGTCATTTATAATAAATATTATGTACAACAGGACAGTCAATATAACATAGAAATACAGTTGCGTCAGCATGTATTAATCAGTCTGATGGCCTGGTGGAGGAAGCTGTCCCGGAGCCTGTTGGTATCACCCGATGCGGATATAGCCCACGTGCGGAGAGAGAGGGACACTGAAGCGGATCGATAGTTCACAGACTTTAATGCGAACAGTGTTAAAGAGTGAAAGGAAACAATAAACGCTAGGCCAAACAGGGCCGTTAACTAAAACTCTCAAATGCGAAGCCGACACTGCGGCTGAAAAGAAGAACTAAGAATAAAACGAATAGCCTTCAGAGTCCAACTTCTCAGGTAAGGCAGAATGCAGGCAGCGAAGCGTCGTTGTGCCTAAATCTCGACAGACACTCCGACGGAATGCATGGAGTTACATACCGTCACAGTGAGCGGTTTACGTAGCCGGGCGCTTTCTTGTGATCAAGAGAGAGAAACACGGCCAGGAGACCTCACCCAGACCAGATGGAGACTGTCCTGTATGGGGACTGGCCTCGGACGGTGCACGATTTGCGATGGATGATTACCTGCCCTAGAGCAGGGCCACGACGGGCAAAGGCCTTGTTCTCTCTGTAGGTTTCTACAACAGAAGGTGGTCTCCCTTCCTCGAAAGCAGGATCACGGCAGTTACCGCCGCCGGGCTCTCCCGTAGTGCGTGCAGTCCATTCGGCCGGACCCTCCCAACCTGACAGTAAGGACATCCAGGCTCGGGGACTCTCCCCTCCGGAGTAAGTGAAGGGAGATGCGCAGTTCTGCCAGCTTGAGGGGACCGCACAGTTCCTCCACAGCCTCAAAGCAAACATCATCAGGGACCACAGAAGGAATACCAGACCCACCCTTAATGGGCGGAGCTGGCGAATCCAAGGCCCGTAAAAGCCCGGGTTCAGTTCCCACGCCGTCTGTAAGGAGTTCGGTTTCTCCCCGGTAAGCGTGTGGATTTTCTTCGGGTGCCCAGGTTTCCTCTAAAGACCTACAGGCTAATAGCTTAATCGGTCAAGTGGGCATATTGACCATGAGGCGTGAGCTCGTTGGTCTGGAGAGTCCTATTGCCGCGCTGTATCTCTGATAAAGCAAGCTGGAGATCCCTCAGCGCACCAGTCTCCTGATTATCCCAGCACAGGAAGGGACAGACCGAGACGGGACTCCCCAACTCTTTCTCGTAAAGAGTCAGATTTCCGCCACCTAGTCAAACTTCTAGTGTACTCCTGACATGGGAAACAGACTGTGCCTTCTCCGCACCCTACCACAGCCACGGAGACAGGTCCTCCCGTTTCTTACGTGAAGTGGAAGAATCACAGGATCGGCCGCCCTCTATCAGTCGAATCCAGACTGTACAGGGAGTGAAGAGCGGCAACGCTAAGTGGTGGTCCAAGCACAGCAGAGGGCGCATGGGGGTAGCTGACAATGTCTGAAGAACGCCCTGTCACCAAGCGGTGATCTCCGTCACTCATACTCCCCGAGAAGACACCGGAGTCAGGGAAGGAAATCCGCCAGGTGCTCACTACATCAGAGTAGCTCACTACTGACTTTCAGCAGCGTTCCTTTTACAGATGCACAGACCGAAGTGAGCAGGAAGTTTTCACACGGCCTCAAAAATGTGTGGAACCATAGAACATTGCAGCACAGAAAGTGGCCGTTCGCCCCTTCTTGGCAGTGCCGAACCATTTTTCTGCCTAGTCCCACTTACCCGGACCTGGACCATATCCCTCCATAGACCTCTCATCCAAGTTGTTCTTAAACGTTAAAAGTGAGCCAGCATTTACTACTTCATCTGGCCGCTCATTCCACACCCCCACCACTCTCTGCGTGAAGACCCCCCCCTCATGTTCCCTTTAAACTTTTCCTCCTTCACTCTTAACTCATGCCATGTCCTCTGTGTATTTTTTCTCCGCTAGCCTCAGTGGAAAAAGCCTACTTGCATTCACTCTGCCTATACCGATCATAATTTTATACACCTCTACTAAATCACTCCTCATTCTCCTATGCTTCAGGGAATAAAGCCCTAACCTATTCAAACTTCCTCTGTAACTCAGTTTCTCCAGTCCTGGCAACATCCTTGTAAACCTTCTCTGCAATCTTTCAACCTTATTAATATCCTTCCTGTAATTAGGTGACCAAAACTGCACACAATACTCCAAATTCAGCGTCACCAATGTCTTATACAACCTCACCATAACATTCCAGCTCTTATACCCAATACTTTGATTTATAAAGACCAACGTACCAAAGGGTCTCTTTACAAACCTATCTATTTGTGATGCCACTTATAGGGAATTATGTAACTGTATTCCCAGATCCCTCTGTTCTACTGCACTCCTCAGTGTCCTACCATCTACCTTGTATGTTCTACCTTGGTTTGTCCTTCCAAACTCCATTACCTTGCATCTGCCATTTTTCAGCCAATTTTTCCAGCTGGTCGAAATCCCTCTGCAAGCTGTGAAAACCTTCCTCACTGTCCACTACACCTCCAATCTTTGTATCATCAGCAAATTTGCTGATCCAGTTTACCACATTAGATTACAAATAACAATGGAGCCAGCACTGACCCCTGTGGCACGCCACTAGTCACAGACCTTCACTCAGAGAAGCAATCCTCCACTACCACTCTCTGACTTCTTCCATTGTTCCATTGTGTCTAATCCAATTTACTACCTCTCCATGTATACCTAGTGACTGAATCTTCCTAACTAACCTCCCACGTGGGACCTGTCAAAGGCCTTACTGAAGTCCATGTAGACAACATCCACTGCCTTCCCTTCATCCACTTTCCTGGTACCCTCCTCGAAACACTCTAATAGATTGGTTAAACAAGACCTACCATGCACAAAGCCATGTTGACTCTCCCTAATATGTCCCTGTCTATCCAAATACTTGTAGATCCTATCCCTCAGTACTTCTTCCAATAATTTACCTACTGCTGACGTCAAATTTACCAGTCTATAATTTCCCGGATTACTTTTGGAGCCTTTTTTAAACAACAGAACAACATGAGATATCCACCAATCCTCTGGCACCTCACCTGTCAATAATGATATTTCAAATATATCTGCCAGGGCCCCTGCAATTTCAATGCTAGTCTCCAAGGGAATACCATGTCAGGTCCTGGGAATTTATCTACTCGGATTTGCCTCAAGACGGCAAGCACCTCCTCCTCTTCAATCTGCTTAGATTCTATAAGCTCTCTATCTGTTTGCCTAATTTCCATTGACTCCATGCCAGTTTCCTGAGACACAAAAAACCCATTTAAGATCTCCCCCATTTCTTTTGGTTCGATACATAACTGACGACTCTGATCTTCAAGAGTATCAATTTGATCCCTTACTATCCTTTTGCTCTTAATATACCTGTAGAAGCTCGTATGATTATCCTTCACCTTGACTGCCAAAGCAACCTCATGTCTTCTTTTAAATGAACCATAAATGTTTCTGTTTTGACTATGTAGAATATGAAAACATGTATTTAGATTGAAGACTGAAAAATCACATACTTTGAATTTATTTACCGACTGAAGAGTAGATAGAAACTTTAACGTTTTGTAAACTTTCTTTCTCATCTGTCTTTATTCTACTGAGCGGCAAGAAAGGCTATGTGCACGGAAGCATTTTAGAAACTGCGCGGCCACAGCTCAGTGGGAAGAATGCTAGCAAGGTCTGCACCCTACTTGTTCCTGTTGAAGACTGGGGCAGTTTTCATCCTCGTGGATGCAAATGAGATCTCTCCCCAAAGGCGACAGTCACCATTGTCCATGGAGCTCAGACGAGTGAGCGTCTGATGTAGCAAGCAGCACATTGAGCCCAGAGGTGTACATTTCTGGAGAGTGCGCCAGCATGCCATTCAGGCGCACAGTGAAAGGGAGCAGACAGCTCGGGGGGGTGGGGGGGAATACCGTCTTGGATTTTTCCAATTTCCGGCTGGGAATATCGTGACTAGCAAAAGAACCAGTGGAGCTGAAGTAACTCATTAGATTGCTCTCTGCCATCCTGTGGCTGAGTGAATTTGTGCCTGGACAGTTATGGGTAGCAGGGCACATTCCTCCCCCCCCCCCCCCCACAGTTCTTGTTAATAAACCCACAGAGAGACCTGTGGTGTTTTGACATTAAGACTTGCCTAGTGTGGAATATGTTATCTTCCTTTAGATAAGTTATCTTACTCAAGCATTCCATCACATCTGAGGATAATGCTGGGACCTTACGAAAGTGGGCAAGCTCGACCAGGTATGCGTCCCGGCTACGAATTCTCGAAGGTGGCCAAGATGAGAAATCAGAATCAGGTTTAATTCTCCGGCATGTGTGAAATTTGTTCCATCTGTCTGTCTGTCTGCCACAGTGGTAAGTGGGGCGGGGGGGGGGAAGGGGTAGGTGGAGGGAAGTGGGAATTGAGTCAAGCAGACAGAGAGAGAAAGACAGACAGACAGAAAAAGACAAATGGGGGGGGGGTGAGAGGGACAGAGATGGACAAAGATAATTGGAGACCACAGATCGGGTGTGGGGGGGTGGGGGTGGGGAGACACCGATAGGTAGACAGAGCCAGACAAGCAGGGAGACAGACAGCAGGGAGATAGCGAGGGACAGACAGACAGAGATAGACAAACAGAGAGAATGAGAGAGAGAGCGAGAAAAAGAATTGTGTTTGTGAGTGAGAGAGAGGGATCATTCTTTCAGCTAATGTTTGATGTCTTGGGTTCCATTCACCTCTTTCAAAAACTGTTGCAGAATTGGCTTGGAAAGAGAGAGTTGTGTGAGGCGGGTGAGGGCAGAAAGAGGTTTGAGAGAACCTGGTCAATTGCTTTGGTCCTGTTCTCTCTTTCACAACCCCATCCCCACGAGTCTGGCCTCTGCGCCCCGGGAATGCATTGGCCATTTGCAGTCTTGGCTTTGTCCCCTCCTGGTCAAGATCTGGAGAACTTGAGCCATGCCTTCCTCTGGGCTTCCACTGCATTCAAGGATCTCCTGCCACATCATTTGGCCCTAGTGGTCGGGGCTCTTCTCATAGAAACACAGAAAACCTACAGCACAGTACAGGCCCTTCGACCCACAAAGTTGTGCCGAACATGTCCCCACCGTAGAAATTACTGGGCTTACATCTACGTTATTTTTTGTCTTTCCATTCAATCTCTGTGGTGCCTCCACTCAGGTGCCTGAAAACTTCAGATCCTCAGGAAGAAGTCTCTACTGTTTATGGCTTCCCTGCCCCTAGTTACCCTGAAATTCCCTGTTCACACAGTCCTGGTCCTTGCCCCATGAGGATCCTGCATGTGCTACATTCTTCCATTTGCTATACACTACTTACGATACTCAACCCTACGCTCCGACCCAAATTATTACTGGGGCCTGGTCCACATGCATCAGTATGTCCTTGGCTCACCAGAGCCACTCTGCAACCCCCACCCCCCATTCCAGGCACACACACACTTAATTGCCCATCGGCCAGTGGCCTTCTGGCATAAACCAAGTGTATTCACATTTGCTGGAGCTGCAACACTCGTTTGCACAGGGCTCATCAAAGTGCGGGCAACTCAACCAGTTTCTGGTGTCATTTTCCATTGCCATAGTCCCACCTTGCATTCCCAGTGGCACTCCTCACAACCAATGAACCGACCCTTTTCCCCATGTCAATTCCCATTCCCACTCCCACCTCCATATTCCCAATGACCCCTGGCCATCCCCATTAACCCCTTATTGTACTCCCATCGACCCACTTTTGCCATTTTTACAATAACCCTGGTTATAACGATATTCAGTGATTACACCCCTTTGCTTACGGCCCTCTCCCACTCCCAATGACTGCACTCTCGTTCCAAGGGAACTCATCCCCAGTTGTCCACAATGAAATTTAGAGCTTTATAGAGGCTCATCTACAAACGTTTGTACCAGAATCATATCCACAGCGAGCAATATGGCAACACAAAGGACCCTACAGAATATTCCTGACATTTGGTAGAACAAAGGACCCTCTGGAAAATCCGGGCAATTCCGGTCAATGTTTCTCACCCTCTGCATACTGCCTCGGCTGAACAGAGGGTGCACTTTTCGTAATAGACTGAAACAACTGTGCTGCTCAAAAGAGCACTGTATGAGGTCAGTCTTACCCTCAGCCATTAGGCTCGATAATGAGTCAGCCTCTCGCTGGGGAAGTGATGACCCCCTCCTGTTAGACTGTTTGAGGTAACTTATTTATTTATTGTTTCTTACTACTATTCTATTATTTGTATATCTGTGCACTTGTAATGTAACTGTGACACTATAATTTACTTTGGGATCAATAAAGTATCCATTGGGATCTTTCAGTATTAAAACTACATTACTAATATTAACTATGTTATCTTTATTTATTAATAACATTTCCTTTGGGATCTATCCGTATTATTACCAACCGCAAGTTAATCAAGAAACAATCATGAGGATTGTGTTGATATTCCAGTGCAGATCATACCACATCAGGTGCTGAGAACAAGCAACAAAAATACACAACTGATAAGTTTCAAACACTGGGGATTCTTGCAGCTGCTGAAAGTCCAGAGCAAAGCACAGGAAATGCTGGAGAATCTCAGGTTAGACATTGTCTGTGGAAAGGGATAACGAGTCGCCGTGTTGTGTTGAGACATTTCATCAGGCCTGAAAAAGAAGGTGGGAAAGGCCAGAATAAAGGTGTGGTGAGAGAGGAAACCGTACAAGCTGGAAAGTGACAGGTGAAGCCAATACATCAGCTAACAATTCATAACATACTACAGTAAAAGCGGGAGTACGCTGAAGTGCCCGACTAGCTGCAGTGCTACTATCTCAATGAATGGAATGCAGTTCAGCGCTGTAGTGGCGTTCGAAACATAGAAACACAGAAAACCTACAGCATAATACAGGCCCTTCGGCCCTGAACGCTGTGCTGAACATGTCCTTACTTTGGAAATTACTTAGTGTTACCTGAGAGAAATGATTCTTAAGGAGTCCATTTAGAATGTGCTGACACAGAAAGAACGTGCAAAGCAACTTGCAGGGCAACGTATAAACCAATTTGCAAAATCAGGATGAAACAATAGCTTGCTGATTAAAGAAGCGATACGGGTAACGGGAAGACATGCTTAACGGTTGAACAATAACGGTGTTAATGCGCTGAGGCTGATAAGTGGGCCAAAGGGGTAATCACATTTGTAATTTTGTAATGAGATTAAAGAAGAATGTAGGGTATAAAAAACTGTGCAAAGTGTAATTCGGCACTCAATCTAGCAGGAGCTGGTTGGGTCCGACTCTGCAGACTCGAAAAATAAAGTTTACCGTTCTGCAAATTGCTGAGACTCAGTGTGTTTCTGACAACGTGGGGGCTCGTCCGGGATCCACACTCCGGCCGCGGTGGACACGAGGAAGGACATCGGAGACGGTGCACCCCGCCGAGTTTGGCGGTCCCTGACTCCTTGCTCGTCGCTCCAACGCGGCTTGAGCGAGTGATATCCGGACAGCGCAGAGCGGTAAACGGGGAGAAGGGGACAGTACCTGGTACTGGAAGTCCCCAGGACGCACCGGGTAAGTGCCTACTATTATAGTAGCAAGGTGCGGGAATAAGTAAGGACGGAGAAGACCGGGATCGCTACCCGGGGGTCCTCCTGATTAAGTAAGAGCGGAATAAGATGGGAGGGGGTGGCTCTAAAAAGAAAGAGGAGACGGAGAAGACCGGGACCATACCCGGGGGTTCCTCCTGATAGCCCCCTCGGTAGAATGTTTGAGAATTGGGGATGTGGAAGACTAAAAGGGAAACAAAAGAAAAAAAAATGATACAGTACTGTTTAATTTGGTCGAAACAGCCGATAGAAAAACCTGCGGTCTGGTGGCCGCGGCTTGGGTCTGAGGAGGATTGGGTATGACAAGCCTTAAACATTTACGTTAATTCAAAACCAAATGTAAAACCGGAAGAAATTGCTTATGCTTTTTGTTGGGCTCCCTGGCCAGGAGTAACAACAAAGAGTTTTAAATTGGGCATTAAAGGGGAGCGGAAGTGGGACCCACTCGATCATTTACCCCCTCCCTATGTCCAGCCTTCTGCGCCCCTTGCGGGAGCAGAGGGAGGACGTGAAGAAAGTGAAAAAACAGAAGAAATAGACCCGGAGAGGGATGTTAGGGAAAAAGCAAAAGCAAGGATCGAAACAAGGAGTGTGACAAGAGCAGATAAGAAAAAGAAAGACGAATTAAAAAAAGGAAGAGGTACAGCTGTGTCCCCTTCGAGAGGTTCCAATGGGAGGAGAACGGGGAGGAACAGGATTTGTAAACGTCCCTCTGACAAGTACGAAGTACGAGGATTTAAGAAAGATATGAAAACTTTATTAGAAGATCCAATGGGACTGGCAGAACAGTTGGATCAATTCTTAGGACCTAATGTTTACACTTGGGAAGAAATGCATGCGATTATGGGAACGCTATTTTCTGCACAAGAGAGGCAAATGATACGACAAGCTGCAATATCAATTTGGGGAAGGGAACAGCCGAATGAGTTACCGGGGGACCGGAAATTTCCAGTAAACGACCCACAGTGGGACAAACAAGCAGAAGAGAGAAGACGGCAATATCCCATTGCCATGGAAGGGAGGAGGGGATTACAACCTGTAATTGAGACATTAGTATCAGATGGACTCCTGGAAGAATGTATGTCACCCTTTAATACCCCCATCCTACCGGTCCGAAAGCCCGACGGCACGTATCGAATGGTTCAAGATCTGAGAGGCTTAAATGCGGTAGTCCAAACACGATACCCGGTAGTGCCTAACCCCTATACATTAATGAGCAAAATACCTCCTGAACATGAATGGTTCAGTGTGATAGATCTAAAAGATGCCTTTTGGAGTTGCCCGTTGGAGGAAGGTAGCCGAGATATGTTCGCATTTGAATGGGAAAATCCCTTCACTGGGCGGAAGAAGCAACTCCGGTGGACCGTCTTGCCCCAAGGGTTCACGGAGTCCCCAAACCTATTCGAACAGGTACTGGAGCAAGTATTGGCTGGATTCCATTGTACCGAAAAGAACCAACTATTACAGTATGTCGATGACCTACTACTATCGGGACCAGCAGAGGAGGTAGTGCGAGACGATACTATAAGACTCCTGAATTACCTAGGAGAAAAAGGATTGCGGGTGTCCAAGAAGAAACTGCAATTTGTCGAGAAGGAAATAACATATCTCGGACACAGAGTCAGTAAAGGGCACCGCCAAATAACCCCAGAAAGAATAACGGGAATAACTAAAATACCGCTTCCCAGGACAAAGAAGGAAATAAGACAATTTCTGGGCTTAGTGGGCTATTGCCGGATTTGGATAGAGAATTATACCTCCCTGGTGAAGTTTATGTACGACAAATTGGCAAAGGAAGACCGGGGAATAATCAGCTGGACCGAAGAAGAAGAACAGAAGTTCAGGAAAATAAAAGGGCAACTAATTCGGGCCCCGGTATTAACACTGCCAGCACTGGAAAAGCCCTTTCAGCTGTACGCAACAAACAATGAAGGAACTGCGTTAGGAGTACTAACCCAAGAAAAAGGAGGAAAGTGGCAACCTGTGGCCTTTTTATCAAAAATGTTAGACCCGGTATCCCGGGGATGGCCGACGTGCATACAAGCCGTAGCGGCAGCAGCCGTACTAGTAGAAGAAGCACGGAAATTAACCTTTGGGGGAAGAATGACGGTGTATACCCAGCACTCCGTTAGCACCCTCTTAGCCCAAAAAGCTCAGCGGTGGTTGACGGACTCTCGCATACTGAAATACGAAACCATTCTGATGGTCGGGGATGATGTAAGCTTTGAAAGGAACAATAGTTGTAACCCGGCACAGTTCTTATACGGGGAATCAACAGGGGAGCCCGACAAACATCAGAAGGCGAGTGGAAGACCCCCGACGGACGGCAAGTACTGAATAAGGAAGTAACTCGTCATATACTGCAACAACTACAACAACAAAGCCATTGGGGAGTGCAAGCTATGTGCGACACTATCCTAAGGGACTATGTTTGTAAAGGGATATTCACACTAGCTCAACAGGAGGTGTGGGGCTGTTACACCTGCCAAAAGGTAAACAAGAAAATGATGCGTGCCACCCATAAGGGGGGACAAACACTAGCCGTCCGACCGTTCCATCGGATCCAAATAGACTTTACGGAACTACCACAAGTTCAGAGATGGAAGTACCTGTTAGTAATTGTGGATCACTTCACTCGGTGGGTGGAAGCATTCCCAACCACTAAAGCGGACGCCCCTACAGTGGCACGGATCCTATTAGAAAATATAGTCCCGAGATATGGAATAATGGGGTCTATTGATTCAGATAGGGGAACACACTTTGCCTCAAAAACACACCAGCTAATCTGTGACGCCTTGGGAATCCAGTGGAAGCTGCACACCCCCTGGCACCCTCAGAGCTCAGGAAGAGTTGAGAGGATGAACAGTACTTTGAAGACGCAATTGACAAAACTAATGATGGAAACCAAGCTACCCTGGACCAAGTGTCTACCCCTGGCCCTACTAAGAATCCGCACGGCTCCTCGAAAAGATATAGGAGTATCCCCTTATGAAATGTTGTTTGGCCTCCAAGGTGGAGGGCTATCCTTCCCTGCAAGGGGGAGATGTCTTTGTAAGGGACTATTTACAGGCACTGTCTCGTTCTTTTGCAGAATTGCGCAGGAAGGGGTTACTCGCACAAACCCCACCTCTGGACTTCGCACTCCACCGAACTCAGCCCGGTGACTGGGTCCTGATTAAGACTTGGAAGCCAGAGAAGTTACAGCCGCAGTGGGAAGGCCCATTCCAGGTGCTACTGACCACCGAAGCCGCAGTAAGGACAAAAGAAAAAGGGTGGACCCACGCCGCGAGAATCAAGGGACCCGTAAAGCCCGAAGAAGGTGCAGAATGGACTTGCGTCCAGGGAGAAGACCCGATGGTGCTAAAGCTCAAAAGACGGACAGAATGAACTTTGGGACTGTAATGTATATACTGCTATTGTTGAGAAGCGCTGAAGGGGGATGTGATAAGTGCAGGACGACGGTAAGGGTGGGCATGACGGTTTTTCCAGGGTCCTTTGTATCACACTCTCATGTAAACGAGAAATGTTATGACTACAACAAAAAGGAGGAGTATGTGGAAAGTTTAATCTAACCAACTGCTGCTTAAAGATAGATGACAACGGAAAGGTGGTTCAAAAAAATATCAGATAAAATAAGGAAACTGGCCCACGTGCCGGTACAGACCTGGAAGCCGCTGGGGTATTGGGACTGGCTGGACGGATGGTTGAAAGGAGGCTGGTGGCGAACCGCTTTAGGGGTTATAGGAGGGGGATTGATGGTCCTCCTTCTGCTACCATGTCTGATCCCCTGCTTGCGGGAGCTAGTAGCTCGGGTGGCAAGACAAGTCATGCAACCAGGGGCCCCGGCTGATCCTGTTCAGGTACTCCTACAAAGGGAAATAGAGCTAGAGGAAGAAGCCTATGTAAATCCGTGGCAAAAGCCCAATTGATAGCACATTCTAAAAAGAAAAAGGGTGGATTAGAGAAATGATTCTTAAGGAGTCCATTTAGAATGTGCTGACACAGAAAGAACGTGCAAAGCAACTTGCAGGGCAACGTATAAACCAATTTGCAAAATCAGGATGAAACAATAGCTTGCTGATTAAAGAAGCGATACGGGTAACGGGAAGACATGCTTAACGGTTGAACAATAACGGTGTTAATGCGCTGAGGCTGATAAGTGGGCCAAAGGGGTAATCACATTTGTAATTTTGTAATGAGATTAAAGAAGAATGTAGGGTATAAAAAACTGTGCAAAGTGTAATTCGGCACTCAATCTAGTAGGAGCTGGTTGGGTCCGACTCTGCAGACTCGAAAAATAAAGTTTACCGTTCTGCAAATTGCTGAGACTCAGTGTGTTTCTGACATTACCCATAGCCCTCAATTTTTTCTAAGCTCCACGTACCTGTCCAGGAGTCTCTTAAAAGACCGTATTGTATCTGCCCCACCACTGCTGCCAGCAGCCCATTCCACACACTCACCACTCTTTGCGTAAAAAAACTTGCCCCTGACATCTCCTCTGTACCTACTTCCAAATACCTTAAAACGGTGCACTCTCGTGCTAGCAATTTCAGCTCTGGGAAAAAGCCTCTGACTACCCACATGATCAATGCCTCTCATCATCTTATACATTCTCATGCTCCGTTGCTCCAAGGAGAAAAGGCAAGTTCACTCAACCTATTCTCTTCAGGCATGCTCCCCAATCCAGGCAACATCCTTGTAAATCTCCTCTGCAGCTTTTCCATGGTTTCCACATCCTTCCTGTAGTGAGGTGACCAGAACTGAGCACAGTACTCCGTGGGGTATGACAACCCTCCACACTATCCACAACACCCCAACCTTTGTGTCTTCATCAAATTTACTAACCCATCCCTCCACTTCCTCATCCAGGTCATTTATAAAAATCACAAAGAGTAGGGGTCCCAGAAAAGATCCGTGAGGCACACCACTGGTGACCGACCTCCATGCAGAATATGACCCGTGTACACTTTTCATTCTGTGGGCAAGTCAATTCTGGATCCATAAAACAATGTCCCCTTGGATCCCATGCCTCCTTACTTTCTCAATAAGGGTACCTTGTAAGTGCCTTTCTAAAATCCATCTACTGCTGATGAGTTATTAACTTCAAACTTTCTGCAAAATCACTCAAAGAGTTGACCTGTATTTGCATGTAACAAGAGCTGTGTAACTCATCTCCTTGTACCTTAGGCCACGAACCTATCAATCACCCCTGCTGTGGACACTTTCTGGAGGTCCAAGATCCATATGCTCCACAACCACTGGACTAAGTGTGTAAATGTAGGATGGGACTATGCTGAAATATAAATTTGCTAGGTTTTCTAAAATTGACTCCATCTAGCTTAGGCCACAAACTTATCAATCAAACGTCGGATATAACCCCCAGGTTCGGATGGCTGCGTTAGTCTAGGGGAAGACAGTCGCCACCCCCGCCAAACAGACGAAACCTTGTTTGTGTTGGTGCTGTATGATGTGTTCCCGTTACAACTCTGTACCACCAAAAAATAAGATGGTACACCATATTCAATTAAATAACTGAGCTTTATAATTCTTAATTTGACTAGTGTTAGTACAGAAACCAAAAAGAAAAAGGGCCTATTTTAACGAAACAGTTTATTGTGCACGGGAGCTCACTGTTTTCCATTGATTTCATCCGAGTGCCGTCGACTCCTGGACCCTCACTCCAAGTAAACTCGTCCGGCGGTGCACCAGCTCGCTCCTCTCGCGTCTTCTCTCTTCATCTCCCGCCAACAAAAGACCACAAATTCCTCCTCTCAGGCACACAAGAAAGAAATAACACTCCTCTTATTGGGTGGCACACATTCCAAAGCCCCTAACCCTAATCATAATCCAAATACTGCTGCTACAGAGAAACCATTACATTAGCACTGAGTCCTACAGAGTGTCACATACCTAATGCAAAGCTTACAGAGAAAGTAAGGAGCATGGGATCCAAGGGGACAATGCTTTGCGGATCCAGATCTGGCTTGCCCACAGAAGGCAAAGAGTGGTTGTAGATGGGTCATAATCTGCATGGAGGCTGGTGACCTCAGGGATCTGTTCTGGGACCCTCGCTCTTCGTGATTTGTATAAATGACCTGGATGAGGAAATGGAGGGATAGGTTTGGTAAGCTTGCTGGTGAGACTAAGGCTGGAGGTGGTATGGATAGTGTGGAGGGCTGTCAGATGTTACAGTGGGATATTGATAGGATGCAAAACTGGGCTGAGAAGTGGCAGCTGAAGTTCCACCCAGATGAATGTGAAGTGGTTCAATTTGTAGGACAAATATGATGGCAGAATATAGCATTAATGGTAAGACTCTTGGCGGCGTGGAGGATCAGAGGGATCTTGGGGTTTGAGTTCATAGGACACTTAAAGCTGCGACACAGGTTGACTCTGCGGTTAAGAAGGCATACGGTGCATTGGCCTTCATCAATTGTGCAATTGAGTTTAAGAGCCGAGAGGTAATGTTGCAGCTCTATAGGACCCTGGTCAGACCCCATTTGGAGTACTGTGCTCAGCTCTGGTCGCCTCACTACAGGAGGGATGTGGAAAACATAGAAAGGTTGCAGAGGAGATTTACAAGGATGTTGCCTGGATTGAGGAGCAAGCCTTATGAAAATAGGTTGAGTGAACTCGGCCTTCTCTCCTTGGAGCGACGGAGGATGAGAGGTGACTTGATAAAAGTGTACAAGATAATGACAGGCATTGATCCTGTGGCTAGTCAAAGGCGTTTCCCTAGGGCTGAAATGTCTAGCACCAGAGGACATAGTTTTAAGGTGCTGGGGAGTAGGTACAGAGGAGATGTCAGGGGTAAGTTTTTTTCTCAGAGAGTGGAGAGTGTGTGGAATGGGCTGCCGGCGATGGTGGTGGAGGCGGAATCTTTTAAGCGACTCCTGGATGGATACATGGAACTTAGAAAAGTGGAGGGCTATGGGTAAAGCCTAGGTTGTGTTAAGGTAGGGGTACGTTCGGCACAGCTTTGTGGGCTGAACAGCCTGCATTGTGTTGTATGTTTTCTATGTTCCTATGTGGTGATGGCATCCGTCGGTCTTGAGAGACCATGGATCTGCGCCAGGGTTGCCCAAGCTGCAGGCCTTCCCCGCTCCACACCAACGACGTTGTCCAAGGGAAGGGCACTGGGACCCATACTGATTGGCACCAGTGACGTCGCAGAGCAATGTGTTGTTAAGGGCCCTTGCTCAAGGGCACAACATGCTGCCTCAGCTGAGGCTCAAACCAGTCTGATGCCTTGCCCATGAGGCAATGTGTCAACACGTGTTCCTATATATATATAATATAGATCCACACCTGCTCTGGGATAGTCACTCAAATCTGCTGGTGTCCGCAGCTCTAAAACAACTATTGAAAGTGCATCATTTTACTGCCCCGGGTGGACTTAAAATGCTTGAGGTACAACTTCTTCCAGTGCAAATTTACCTTTTTCATGTTTAATAATGCCCTGCCTCTCCTCCCCTCACCTGCACCTGATGGTTTAACTGGTTCTTCCACTAATGTCTGAGTCTCTGCACAGACTTTGTAAATGAATGGAATCAGCCCGGGGCATTCAGTGTGGGGCACTGCCTGCGAGATTCACTTTGTTTGCTGTAATACTCAGTTCCCTAGTCTGAGTTGGTAAAGTTTCCCTTCAGAGTTCAAAGTTCACTGTCAGTTTATTATCAAAGTACATTTTTTGTCACCATATACAGTCCGGAGACTTATTTTCTTGTGGGCATACTCGCAATGGATGAGTCCAGGACAAGAGGCCAGAGTCTTAGAATTAGAAGGTACCCACTTAAAACAGAGATGACGAGAATTTTTTTTCAGCCAGAGGGTCGAGGAATTATGGAATTTGTTGCCACATACAGCTGTGGAGGCCCGATCATTGAGGGTGTTTAAGGAGGAGATTGACAGGTATATAATTAGTCGTGGTATCAAGGGATGTGGGGAAAAAGCCGGAAATTGGAACTGGATGGGAGAATAGTTTAGCTCATGGTGGAGTGGCGAGCAGACTTGATGGGCCGAATAGCCTACTTCTGCTCCTTTGTCTTGTGATACTCAATAAATCTACTATAGAATCTATGAGAGACTGCACCAACTTGAGCATTCAACCAGGGTGCAGGAGGCATCAGCCTGCAAACGCAGCAAGAAATAGCAACAACCCATTCCTTCCAGACCCGGCCACTGCCTCCTAAATTCTCCCCGCACTTTTTCCCTATTTCCGATGGCGTGGTGATCAAACGGCAACCCCAGAAACGTTTCATTACCGTGATGTAACCTTCCAGCTCCTTGTCTCAGTGCCTCAACTCATGGGGGCCAGGGCTCTAACACCATCTTCACCCCCCATTCTCCCCTCACCAAGGTATTGTGCAGAGAACTTGGGATGTCACCTTGCAATTGTGTAAGATGTTGGTGAGCATCATCAGCAGTCCGGGTCACCTGAGACTTGAGACCTCAGTGATAGGGAAAATTTGAATAAGGGAGAATTTTACCTTTCTGGAGTGCAGGTGAGTGAGGCAGGATCTTACAGAAGGGAACAGAACAAATTTTAAAGGAGATGTGCCAGACAAGATTTGTTTTTGACAGGCAAACCCTCTGGAATGGGCTGCAAGTTGGTATGGTGGAAACAGATGTGACAAGTGTACTTGAGACTATTGAACAGATCATGTACAGGGAAGACCAGAAGACATAGGTGCCGAATTAGGCCATTCAGCCCATCGTGCTCTGCTCCACCATTCCATCCTGGAAGGTCCTGGATCCCACTCAACCCCATACACTTGCCTTCTCGCCTTACCCTTTGATTCCCTGACCAATCAGGAAATTATCAACTACCACCTTTAATATACAAATGGTGTTGGCAGTCTGTGGCAGATAATTCCACAAATTTACTACTTTGTAGCCAAAAAAATGTCCTCCTTCCCTCTGTTCTAAAAGGTCGCCCCTCAATTTTGAGGTGGCACCCTCTAGTTTTGGATGCCCCACCATAGGAAACAACCTCTCCTGATCCACTTTATCTATAAGAATTAGAGATTCCCGGATTGAACGGCTTGTTGTATGAAAAGTGTTTGATGGCTCTGGGCCTCTGTTCGCGAAATTTCAGAAGAATGAGGGGTGACCTCATTGAAACCTATTGAATGGTGAATGGCCTTGATATGATGTATGGGGAGGGGATATTTCCTATGGTGGGAGAGTCCAAGACCAGAGGACACAACCTCAGACTGGTGGGGCACCCTCTTAGAATGGAGATGAGGAGGAATTCCTGTGGCCACTGGGAGATCCTGCTTTCTCTGGCGGACACACATTTTAATTCCATGTCCCATTCCCAGTCTGATATGTCTATCCATCGCCTCCTCTACTGTCAAGATGAATCAACATTCAGGTTGGAGGAACAACACCTTATATACCGGCTGGGTAGCCTCCAACCTGATGGCATGAGCATTGACTTCTCTAACTTACATTAATGCTCCTCCTCCCCTTCTTACCCCATCCCTGACATGCTTTTTTTATTCTCTTTTTCTGCCCATCACTGCCTGTTCTCCATCTCTCTCTGGTGTTCCCCCACCCCCCCTTTCTTTCTCCCGAGGCCTCCCGTCCCATGATCCTTTCCCTTCTCCAGCTCTGTATCACTTTCGCCAATCACCTTTCCAGCTCTTAGCTTCATCTCACCCCCTCCTGTCTTCTCCCATCATTTCGCATTTCCCCCTCCCCCCACTACTTTCAAATCTCTTACTATCTTTCCTTTCAGTTAGTCCTGACGAAGGGTCTTGGCCCGAAACATCGACAGTGCTTCTCCTTATAGATATTGCCTGGCCTGCTGTGTTCCACCAGCATTTTGTGTGCGTTGTTCGAATTTCCAACATCTGCAGATTTCCTCGTGTTTGCTCTGACCTCTGATGTTTGGACATACCTGCTGGCACCAGGATTGTTTCAAACTGTCCCGCGGACGATCACTCGAGGTTATCCTCGTGAGCGCTGACTCTCTGCGCATGAGGAGAACCCAAATATTCAGTGACAGCAAAAGTTACCAATCACAATGTGGTCAGTGTCAGAATCAGTCTAGCCCAGTCTTGCAGTTCAACTTTATTGTTGCACTCATAGGCATGCATTATTAAACTCCACATAATATAGAAAAGTAGTGCAGGAATAGGACTCTCAGCCCCACAGTGTTGCACCAGACTAATCATGCTAATAACACTTAATCTCTTTTTAAAAAAAAACACAGAACTCGTCACCATCATTGTGTGCCGTGTTGCAGGACAGATGATCACGGTCTGTCTATGGCCACGATTGTTCTTGGCAAATTTTCCCCACAGAAGTGGCCTGCCAATGCCTTCCTCTGGGCAATGCCTTTACAAGGCAGGTAACCCTGCCCCCCCCGCCACCCACTCCCCAGCCATTATCAACCCTGCTCAGAGATTGTCGCTGGCATCAGGACCCAGGACGTGTACCCAGGACTTCTGCAATGCACCATTTGCTGATATGACCATCCAGTAGCTGCTCTCGTGGCGGGCGTGGGGAGGGAGCGGTGAAGTGCGGGTGGGGGGGTCTAAGCAGGTGCGACCCCTTGCCCAAGGGTGAACTGCAGGCTAGTGGAGGGAAGTAGCACCTCACACCTCCTTTGGTGGAGACGTGTCCCCACCCCACCAACCGAGTTAGCGTAACTACAAACTTTTATTTACTCACAAAACGCCGAAAGGGACCAGGGTTTTACAAAGCTGACATTTCAATTTAAAACGTGGTTACTATTATCTACAAAACACTCTGGTCTGGAGTGCGGGTCTGGGCACATGGTCCATATCCCTCCATTCTCTTCACCACATCCACAGTTTCTGCTTCCTCCACTGCATCTGGCAGCCCAATCCAGACGTGCACTGTCCTCTCTGTGAAAAAAAACATGCCTCGCTCATCGCATTTTCCCTCCTCTGCTTGGCATTTCTACCTCGGGGAAAATATAGCAATGATGCTGACTAACAGCTCGACACTTGCCCCTAATAATCTTCTGCGGCATAGGAGCAGAATTAGGCCCTTTGGCCCATCAAGTCTGCTCCGTCATTCTATCATGGCTAGTCCCTTTTCTCCCACCAACAACCTCCCCCCAACCCACAGCTCCATTCCCTGGCCTTCTCTCCATAACTTTTGATGCCATATGCAGTCAAGAACCAATCAATCACTGCATAAAATACACCCAACGACTTGGCCTCCACAGCTGCCTGTGGCAACAAATTCCACAAAGAAATTTCCCTGCATTACTGTTTTGAAAGGGCGCCCCTCTATCCTGAGGTTGTGCCCTGTTGTCCTAGACTCCCCCACCACGGGAAACATCCTTTCCACATCTATTCTGTCTGGGCCATTCAACATTTGAAATGCTTGAATGAGATTTACCCCCCCTTACCTTTCTAAATTCCAGCCAGTACGGACACAGAGCCATCAAATGTTCCTCGTATGATAACCCTCTCATTCCCAGAATCATCCTTGTGAACCTCCTTCAGACACTCTCCAATGCCAGCACAACTTTCCCTAGATAACTGTTCATGATACCGAAGGAGGTGGCCTCACCAGAGCCTTATAAAGCCTCAGCAGCCACCAGGACTTCAGCCAATTCTGCAAGTATGGCCAGACCAGAGTAGTTGATGGCTGCATCATGATATCCCAAGTCTCATACTCTATGCCCCCAGCAATGAATGTAATTATGCTACTTGCAAGCTTTTCCACTCTGAATACCCGTGATGCAACTTCTAGGGAGCTTTTGGCTCATATATCCCTGTTCCTGGTAGCACTGCTGTATGCTGTACATCTTTCCTTTACTGTCCAGCTCACAAAGTACAGCACCTGACCGCTGCCAAGATTCTGACTGTACGCTCACCACAGAAGCAAGATTTTCAGTCAAGGCGGCAAGTGCAGTGTTGGCACGCATTTCAAGTGTTACAGAATGTAAAAGCAGAGAGTTAATGCTGAGCCTTTACAAGACACTGGTCAGGTCGCACTTGGGGTATTGTCAACAGGTTTGGGCCCCTTATTTCAGAAAGGATGTATTGTAGCCTCTTGTAATCTTATAATGTTAGAGCATATGACCGTAAGACACAGGGACAGAATTAGTCCATTCAGCCCATTGAGTCTGCTCCGCAATTCTATCATGGCTGATTCTGGACACCCCTAAACCCCATACACCTTCCTTCTTGCTATAACCTTTGATGCCATGACCGATCAGGAAGCTATCAGCTTCTGCCTTAGATATACGCAGACTTGTCCTCCACCGCAGTCTGTGCCAGAGCATTCCACAGATTTCCTGCTCTCTGGCTAAAAAAACACCTCCTTGCTTCTGTTCTGAAAGGTCACTCCTCAATTCTGAGGCTGTGCCCTCCAGTTCAGGATACCCCCACTATCGGAAACATCCTTACAACATCCACCCCATCTCATCTTCAACATTCAATAGATTTCAATGAGATCCCCCCACATTCTTCTAAATTCCAATGAGTACAGACCCACAGCTGCCAAACGCTCCTGATATGTTAACCCCGTCATTCGCTGAATCATCCTTGTGAATCTCGTCTGGACTCTCTCCAATGACAACACATCCTTTCTGTGATATGGGCCCAAAACTGTTGACACTGTTCCAAGTGCAGCCTGACTGGTGTCTTATAAAGCCTCAGCATTATCATCTAGCTTCTATATTCCTTTGAAGTGAATGCCAACATTGTATTTGCCTTCTTTACCAAAGACTCAACTTTTAAATTAACCTTTTGGGAGTCTTGCATGTCGACTCCCAAGTCCCCTGTAACTCCGTTGTTTGAATATCCTTCCCATTTAGATAACAATCTGCACTATTGTTCCTTTTACCAAAATGCATTATTGTACATTTCCCAACACTGTATTCCATTTGCCTATCCTGCTCTTACATGTCTCTCCTCAGCCTCCAAAAATCCACACAAAAAAGCAATCCAAGTTTGTCCCATCTTTCCTTATAGCTGATAATTCCTGAAATCAATTGGACCACGTCCAAGTGAAAAGTCTCAGAAGAACTTGATGTGATTGCAGATACTGGAAACTATGTTGACTTGCCTATTTTTTATCTCATGCACTTTGAGACCAGTCCAGATAAGTGAATACATGTCGCACCCCTACCGTCAGACTCTGAGTGATTTCGATCTGCAGTCAACGCAGTGTCTGTTGGGTCATCGGTAGTGGGCAGGAAGCGTTCGTAGTGCCTGTGGTCGTGGAAAGGGTTGGACTCTTTACGAGCATGGGTGGTGGAGTGCACAGAAAGGGCTGCTGTGTATTGTGAGTGGGGGATATATTGAGAGTGCAGACTGTTTGGGTAGGCTGGGTCATTGGGAGTGTGTGCAGTTGGAGTGATTAGGAATTGTTGGGCTCCATTAGGAGCAGAGGAACGGGGCGAAGTCTTCAGTTCTTTGCGGGAATGGGACCCGCTCTCAAGGCCTTAGGACCGGCTGCTTTTTGATATCCCGAGGAAGACTAGCACACCTTCAGGGTGCCAGAATTTCGTGGTTCTGGTCCGGAGGACCTGACTGAAGCACCGTGGCAGAACATGGGGAGCAGCGGTCAGCTGCCGGGGTGGGGTCTGTGTGTCTGGGGAGCTGCACCTTGCTGGGCCTGACTGTCTGGGCGCAGAGCTCGGAAAAAGCGACACAACAGACTTCTAACATCGCGAATCAGTGAGATGTTTGTTCTGTCTCCCTTCTCTCTGTGAAACAGGGGACCCCTCTTTTTTCCCCTTATTAAGGAGAGAGAGCGTGTGGTATGCCGAACTACCGTGCAATCTACTGGCCTTTGGAGTACTGCACAACTGTCTTTATTGATGCTTTGCTGCACCCCCTTGAATGTTCGATGGAAGGAGCTGATGCTTCTTTGCTCATGGGAGTGGGGGTGTGGTGAGGGCTGTTCCTTGTGCATAGGAGGGGGCTTTGGTGTTCAAAGGTTTAACTGTCATTCATTCTTTGAGGTACACCTCTGTTTCTGTGGATGTTTGCGAAGGAAATGAATTTCAGGATGTATGTTGTATACATTTTTCTGACGGTAAAGGTACCTGCCTGTTGAGAGTGGACAGTGGGAGTGAATTGGAAGAATTGGAGGGTATTCTTTAAGAGTGTGGACAAGGGAAGGGAGTGGGAAGGAGTGAATGGTGGAGGGTGGTTCTTTGGGGGTGTGGACAAGAGGAGTGAGAGGGAAGGAGTGGGACTCATTGGGAGCATAAGATTGAACAGTAATGGCTGGCTCAAAAAGTATCGTGGGATCAAAGGGTCACCCACCCAGACAGTCTACAAGCACTCCTCCCCTGTCTCCTCTTTAACCTCCCCGTTCTCCAGCCCCTCATTCTTGCACACAACTTGGAACTGCACAGGGGGCGATCCGGGGATTGAGGACCTGGCCCGGTCACGCCATTTCCTGGACGGTAGCAGGAGGCCCCTGGTCCGGAGCCCTGGAAAAGGTCGGGCCGAGGGGCTTGCGCGGAAGGTAGCCCGGAAGCCCTCTGTGCTAAAATAATAGACCAGCGGGTCTAGGCAGCAGTTGGAGCTCGACAAGAGCATGGTGATCTGGAGGGCGAAGCGGAGTTTGGCCCTCAACTCTGTGTTGCCTGAGTCCTTGGCCCTCAGCCCCGCATAGCTCGCCAGCAGCAGGTTGTAGGGCAGGAAGCACAGGACGAAGATGGTGGCGTTGGCCAGCAGGAGCAGGCGCACTTTCTTCCTCCGGACCTCGCCCTCCCCCTGCCTGCTGCCCCCCCTGCGTCTCAGGGCGTGCAGGATACGGACAGAGCAGTACAGGACGACTGACAGGGACAGCAGGAAGCCCAGGATCTCCGCCATCACGACGAGGGGCAGCAGCTCCATCTGCCAGGCCCGCTTGGAGAAGCTCTCGAAGCAGCGCACCTCCACGGTGGAGTAGGCGCTCTGGCAGCAGCTGGTGTCGTGGGCCAGGGCCACGGGGATGGACCCCAGGACGATGAGCGCCCAGACCACCCCGCACACCATCCAGGCCACCTGGCGCCGGCGCAGGGGCTGGCAGTGGAGGGGGTGCACCAGCTCCAGAAAGCGGTCGACGTTGATGGCCGCCAGGAAGAGGCAGCTGCCGTACATGTTGAGCTGGAAGAGCGAGCCCGCCAGCTGGCACAGCACATTGCCCAGCGGCCAGAGGTCAGTGGTGAAGTAGTAGATCCGCAGGGGCAGTGCCAGAGTGAAGAGCAGGTCGCAGGCGGCCAGGTTGACCAGGTAAACCGTCACCACCGTCCGCAGGCCCAGGAGGCAGATGAAGACCCAGAGAGCCACGGCGTTGAGCGGGAGGCCGATGGCCAGTTGTACGCTGTGCCAGGCCAGCTGCAGTCGATGGATCTGATCGTGGTCGCTGCAGTTGGGCAGTTCCGTTATGGAGTCATAGTCCCGGCAGACGTCAGGCAACTGGGTGCTGTTCAGCTGCATCTGGGGAGAGTCAGGATTACGGAACAGTTGACGTCGGTGAGGAAATTGCTAAGGAATGCCCCATTCCCAATCGCCCCCCATCCCTTTCCCAATGGGACCTGCTCCGATCTTCGGTGAGCACTCGCCCATTCGCAACTGCTCTGTCCCATTCCCATTCAGAGCCCTGTCCTAATGACCCCTTTCACATTCCGAGTCGCACCTGTCACACGTCCCCCACGCATCGTCCACCTCCCCACTGTCACAGCCACGGACCGGGCAGCGCAGCAGAGATCAGCATCGGCGCTCACAAATACGCACGCGTCAGCCAGTTGTCATCCCACGATGGCTGTACTTAACTCCCTTCTTTCCGCTGCAGCGCTTCTCGTGACCCGAGAATCGTTTCTCCGCCATCTCACGTTTGGCCTCGCTGAGCCAACTTGCTCTGAAGACCAGCAGGGTCCATTTCATATTTAGACATTCCTTGAATGTGTCTGTCTTGAACTACTCCATTCAGAATGTCCGTGCCCCATTCCCGATAAACCCTGCCCTCACTCCCGACAAACCCCGCCCCCACTCCCGACAAACCCCGCCCCCACTCCCGACAAACCCCGCCCCCACTCCCAATGTGCCCTCAGCACATCCTCAATGACCATCTCCAATTTCTCCTGACTGCTCCATCACCAATGAATCCTGCCAACCCCCACCGCATCCTCCTTCCCATTCCCGCGGACTTCTCCCTAAATCTCATGACTGTACCAAATCTGATTGGCCCCGACCCATTCCCAGTCGATCCAACTCCATTCCCGGCGGTGGCTGTCAGTTCACAATTACAGCCCCATTCCCAATGACACGTCCCATTCTGAATTTCCTCCATTCCTTTCCCAGTGTCCCCTGCGCAACTCCTGACGATCCCATCTCAGTCCAAACGGCGTTCCGATCCTAATGGCTCGCACTATTCCCAAAAGTGGCAGCAGGTCTGATTCCCCATTATCATTGATCTGTTGGTCTTTCCCAATAACCCATTTGGCAGACCCAATGGCCCCTCCCATTTCCCAGTGACCCCCCTTCCCCATCCCCAATGACCACAATAAGACCATTAGACTCAGGAACAGAATGAGGCCATTCAGTCCATCCAGTCCACTCCGCCATTCCATCATTGCTGATCCCGGATCCCACTCGAACCGCATACACTTGCCTTCTCACCATATCCTTGGATGCCCTGACCAATTAGGAAACGATCAATTCCCACCTTAAATATACCCACGGATTTGGCCTTCTCTGCAGTCTGTGGCAGAGCATTCCACAGATTCACTACTCTCTGGCTAAAAAAAATTGCTCCTTACCTCTGTTCTAATAGGTCACCGCTCAGTTTAGAGGCTGTGCCCTCTAGTTCTGGATACCCCCACCACAGGAAACATCCTCTACACATCCACCCTATCCACTCCTCTCAACATTCGGTACGATCAAAGATCCCCCCCACCCCCACATAATTCTACATTCCAGTGAGTACAGGCCCAAAGCAGCCAAGCACTCGTCGTATGTTAACCCCTTCATTCCCGGAATCATCCTCCTCTGGACTCTCTCAAATAACAACACATCCTTCCTGAGAAATGGGGCCAGATCTGTTGACAGATTTGTCTCAAACTGAATGAGAATGGCAGTGCCCCCGATCACCAGTGCAGCAGGACATGGGGAAGCTGCTAGCTCGTGTTTGGCCATGAACTTGAAGCTCTCACCTATCTCTGCAATAGCTTGATCAATGAGGGGAGGATGAGACAGAAAGCAGGCAGGGAATCTGCTGGAAAGCTGGGATGACAAGAAGCTCTCTTGGGAGCTTCAAGTTCCTGGGTCTAAATGGCACCGTCAATTTGTCCAGGTCCAACTATAAGTACGCTGTGATTGAAACAGCACCTCTGCTTGCAGAAAATGTTGAGCAAATCCAAAATGCTCCCCAAAGATCATCACCAATCATGTCATCGACCCTCCACAAAGAAACATCTTATCCAGACGCGTCAAGGCTTGAAATAGCAAGTGCTCTGCACAAGCCCATCAGGAAACCCAGCTTCCCCTTCCACTGGCTCCTCCTGCACTTCCTGCTGCAGTTAATGTCGTCCAGCACCTCTTCCTCTCTGCCATTGGACAAAAAATGTAGGTACCCGACTCTTAAATGGACCTTGTTTGCTGAAGTCAACTTCATCCCCAGTCAATGACATTATGACCCGTCCATCACAACACATTCTCTGCAATTCTACATTCTGATTTCCTTTTGGATTCTGGATGCACCTGCTTCAGCGGGCACAGCCTGCCTGGATGGCATGCAACAGAATTAAAGCTTCCCAGTGTAAAGCCGACAAAAATCAATGGGAGCTGATTGCAGGTGTAATTTGGAGAAGGGGGTGATGAAGGCCTTTCAGCAAGCTTGCCTTCATCAGGGAGAACAAATGGCAGGAGGCCATGTACACCTGCACAAAACAGTACTGAGTTCCTCCCAGTTTTACTGGGCGGATTAGCTGAGTGCTCAAAGTTGATAGCTTTCAGAATGGTCAGGGCATCAAAGGATATGCGGAGGAGGGGAGTGGTGTGAGGGAGAGCAGGAGTTGTGCGTGCGGGAGGACAGAAGGTGCGCAGGGGTTTGGAGGGTCATGTGAGGGGGAGGGTGGGGTAGGTGGGGGAAGGCGAGAGGCATGCAGGGGTGAGACGGAGGTGCATGGAGTGGAGAGGGACGAGTGTGGAGAGGAAGAGAGAGGTGTATGGGGGGAGATGGAGGAGTGTGAGGGGGTGGGTGGTGTGCGGGGAGGGAGGTGAACTTGGGAGGGAGAGGGGGTGTGTATAGGGGAGAGGGGGTGTGTCTAGGGGAGAGAGTGGTGTGTAGGGGAGTAATTGGCGTGAATAGGGGTGTGTAGGGGAGAGAGTGGTGTGTAGGGAAGAGTGTGTGGTGCAGAGGGAGGCGTGCGAGTAGGGAGGGGGTTGTGTGAGTTGGAGTGAAGTGAAGTGTGGGGGTGTGAAGAGGGAGGTTCATGGGTAGTGTGAGGGTGGTGCTTTGAGGGGAACAGTAGCTGAGTTTGGGCATGGGGAGGAGTATAGGTAATAGTGGGATGTGTGCAGGGGAGAGGGAGTATGGGGAGAGGGAGGTGTGTGGAGTAAGGGAGATGTGTGGAATGAGAGGGAGGAGAGCTAAGTGAGAGGGGAGAGTAGCAGGAGAGGGGGAGACTAGGGGATAGTAGCAGGAGAAGGAGGAGATAAGCGGGAGTAGGTGGAGTGGGGACGGGAGACGGGAGGAGAGGGAGAGTAGGGTAGAGTGGTGGAGAGTGGGGGAGGAGGAGAGGGGAGAGGGATAAGAGGAGGAGAGGGAGGAAAGTAGGGGAGAGGGTGGCGAATAGGGGGAGAGGGTGGTGTGGGGGAGAGGGAGAATTGGTGGGAGAGGGGTGGAGAGGGAGATGTGAAGGGAGAGGAAGAGAGTTGTGGGGTGATAGTGAGGATCGTGGCAGTGTGAGGGGGAGGCATGGGGAGGAGATGGATTGGGGAAAAGGAGGAAAGGAGGGTAGAACATCTGACCATTAATCATAGGAGCAGAACAAGGCCATTCAGCTCATCGAGATTGCTCTGCTATTCCATCATGGCTGATACAAGATTCCATTCAACCCCCTACATCTACCTTCTTGCCATATCCATTAATGGCCTGACCGATCAGAAACAATCAACTTCTGACTGAAATATATGCATGGACTTGGCCTCCGTCGCAGTCTGTGGCAGAGCATTCCACAGATTTACTACTCTCTGGCTAACAAAATTCCTCCTTCCTTCTGTACTGAAAGGTTGCCCCTCAATGTTGAGGCTGTGCCCTTGAGTTCTGGATACCCCCACCACAGGAAACATCCTCTCCACATCCACCCTATCCACTCCTCTCAACATTCGATAGGTTTCAATGAGATCCCCCAGCATCCTTCTGAAATTCCAGTAAGTAGAGGCTCAAAGCTGCCAAACAAAACCTCAGATGTTAACCCCTTCATTCCTGGAATCATCCTCATGAGTGTCCTCTGAACTCTCAAATGACAACACATCCTTTCTGAGATATGGGCCCAAAGCTGTTGACAGTAGTCCGTGTGGCCTGATTACTGTCTTATAAAGGCTCAGCATTATCTCCTTAATTTTATGTTCTGTTCTCCTTGAAATAAATACCAACATTGCAATAACCTTCTTTACCACAGACTCAACCTGTAAAGTAAGCTTCTGGGAGTCTTGCACGATGAGTCTTAAGTCCCTTTGCATTTCTGATGTTTGAAACTTCTCCCCAATTTAGATAATATTCTGCACTACCAAAATGCATTATCATACATTTCCCAACACTGTATTCCATCTGCCACATTTTTGCCCATTTTTCTAATTTGTCAAAGTCCTCTGCAATTGCATTGCTTCCTCAGCACAACCTACCCATCCAGCTTTGTACCATCTTCAAACTTTGCCACAAAGCCATTAATTCCAGTATCTAAATCACTGACAAACAAGGTGAAAAGTAACATTCCCAATACTGACCCTTGAGGAACATCACTAGTCACTGGCTGCCAACCAGAAAAGGCCCCTTTTATTCCCACTCACTGCTTCCTGCCTGTCAGTCATTCCACTATCCATGCCAGTATCTTTCCTGTAACGCCAAAGGATTTTATCTTGTTAAGCAGCCTCATATGGCACCTGATCAAATGTCTTCTGAAAATCCGAGTAAATGACATCCACTGCCCCTCCTTTGTCCACCCTGCTTGTTACTTGCTTGAAGAATTCTAACATATTTGTCAGGAAGATTTACCTTCACAGAAACCATTGTGACTTTGACTGATCTTATCATTAGTCTCTTAGCACCCAAAACCTCATCCTTAATAATAGACTCTAACACTTTCCCAATCACTGAGGTTAAGTTAACTGGTCTATAATTCTCAGCCTGAAACGTCGACAGTGCTTCTCCCTTTCGATGCTGCCTGGCCTGCTGTGTTCCAACAGCATTTTGTGTGTGTTGCTTGAATTTCCAGTATCTGCAGGTTTCCTCAGGCTGGTCTATAATTTGTTTTCATTTGCCAGAGTTGAAAGACATTTGCAATTTTCCAGCCCTCCGGGACCATGGCAGAATCAATTGATCCCTTAAAGATCAAGGCCAATGCATCCATTATCATTCATTATGTGGACCATCTGGCCCAGATGACTTGTCCTTTTTAAGACCTTTGAGCTTACCTTGCACTCTGTCCTTTGTTATAGCAATTATGCCCACTCCTGCTCCCTGACACTCACAGACCTCTGCCCCACAGTGAAGACTGATGCAAAGTACCCATTATTTTCATCTGCCATTTCATTGACCGCCATTACTACCTCACCAGCATCATTTTCCAGTGGTCCAATCCTAACTCTCACCTCTCTTTTACTCTTTATAATGGGAAAAAACTTTCAGTTTCCTGCTTTATATTATTGGCTAGTCTGCCATCATATTTTATCCTTTCCCTCCTTACAGCTTGTTTAATGGCCTTTGCTGAATTTAAAAATCTTTCCAATCATCCAACTTCCCACTCAGTTTTGTTAGCTCATATGCCCTTTCCTTGGCTTTTATGCAGTCTTTTACTTAGTCAGCCCCTAAGGTTTGAGAGCTTCTTCCACTGTGGGACACACCTGTCCTGTGCCTTGTGGACTATTCCCAAAAACTTCAGTCATCTCTGCTCTGCAGTCATCCATGCCAGTCTCCTCCTCCACCCGGGCAATCTCCTCTCTAATACTTCTGAAATTCCCTGTATACCATTGTGATACTGATACATGTGACTTGTGCTTCTCCCTGTCGAACTGCAGTATGAATTTAACCATAATATGACTACTGCCTCTGAAGGTTCCTTTACATAAAATGCCATATTAAGATCTGGATTAGTACAGAACACACAAACTAAGATGCCCTTTCCCCAAGTAGGCTCAAGCACAAACTGTCCTAAAAAGCCAACTCTCAGGCATGGAACAAATTCCATCATTTGTGATCCAACACCAACTTGATTTTCCTAATCCCCTTGCATATTGAAGTCCACCATTACAATTGTGTCATTACCCGTATTACATGCCTTTTCCAGCTCCCTTTGCAATCTCAACCCCACATCTTGGCAACTATTTATGATTTTCCATATAAGACCTATATATAATTTCCCATTATTATTTTTCACCCTTGCAATTTCTTAACTCCACCCACAAAGTTTCAACATTCTCTGACCCCATGACTCCTCTTCCTCAAGGTGTAATTCCATCTCCTACTAACAGAGCCACATCACCACCTATGTACTCCTTCCTGCCTGTCCTTTCGATACAATGTACATCCCTTGATGCTAAGCTCCCACCTAGGGCCTTCTTTCGGCCACGACTCAGTGATGCCCGCAAGGTCAAACCGACCAATCTGTAATTGTGCCTCGAGTCTGTCCACCTTATTCCAAATGCTACACTCATTTGAATACAGCTCTCGGCTCCATCGTACTGGTTCCCAACCCCTACCATAGTAGCTTACACACTCCCAACAGCTCCAGCAAACCTGCTCTCAAGAATCTTGGATTCAAGTGCAGCCTGTTTCTTTTGTACAGCTCCCAGCAGGAGAGGTCACAATTATCCAGAAATCTGAATCTCTGCCCCTGCTCCAATTCTTCATCCCCGCATTTATCTGCCACTTCATTCTGTTCCTATCCTCACTGTCAGGCGAAAGTGGTGAGAGGTGGGATGAGGGGAAGGGGGAGAGAAAGGAGAGGGCCATGGGAGAGAATGGGAGGGGAAATGGTTTTGTGTATTTATAAAATGGGGAGAGGAGACAGGTGGGCAATGAGAGGCAGGGTGTGAGAAATAGGTGGGGAATTGGGAAGTGGGACACGGGGGGGGGGCAGAGCTCGAGAGGATAAACATGGGCTCATTGCAAGATGGGGTGGTCAATGTTAAGCAAGGAAGTCACGCTCCAAGTAGGCTGAGACCTGCTCGCTTCTCTTTGCCTCTCCCTCCCACACACACGATGCCAACACTGTGAGCACAGATGCCGAGCAGACCTACCTTCCTCACCTGGATCGTGTTTCAGGAGCTGGCCCCTTCACGTGCACCGGAGCATCGGTCTGACAGCTGCTATCTTCTGCCAGAGATCTCTCTCTGTGGAGGGGGGTGGAAGGCCATAAAGATCTGTAAGGCCACGCATGGTCATGCCTCCGAGGGCACGGTCGCACACCAATGGTCGTGATCTCTGGGAGAAGCTGCTTGATCTGGGTGCAGAGTTTCGGGAGGATATGACGAGGGCAGTTGTGGATTTGGGTTTAGTAAAATGCTGATTGGGGTATGCTTGTGAAGGTTAGCAAGCAGCTCTGCTCACCACAAGACAGGAACAGTGCTCAAGTGGTTTCAGAGGAAGTCCCACAGACGGTTCATAAATAAATTCACGTGGTAACTATGAATTTCAGACAGACCAAAGTTTGGTGCACTTGCAGAGTGCCAGGCCCAAAATGCAATATTCTTTTTGACGAGTAGGTACATGTAACTCTGGAAATTGCAGGAATTTACAGGAAAGCAGAAAGATCAAGGAGATTGGAGGGGGAGAGAAATGAAGCAGACATTTTGCACGTGTTGTCACATGCAGCTGCAGATTAGCAATCCGCCAGAGAGGCTGATCTTGTTTGATTCTGCTCAATGGGGAAGTGTTAAATTGGAAACAGTGTAGAACAAAAATGTTTCACCAAGATGCTGTCTGCACTCACGCAACACTGACAAAGAGAGCCTGAACGGTCTCGGAGTGTATCCACTGCAGGAGAATGAGGCGTGATCTCATGAGGGCCTCAGATAGGGTGGAAGCACACAGTCTTTGTGGAAGTCAGGGACTTGGACCTTGGACACCTGTTTAATGAGAGAGAGAGAGAGAGAGAGAGAGAGAGAGAGAGAGAGAGAGAGAGAGAGAGAGAGAGAGAGAGAGAGAGAGAAATGGGGAATGTTGAGGGGAGAGGGGCATTACTGGGAGTTTGAGAAATCAAGGCTCTTGACATCAGGTTGGAGGCTACCCAGATGGAATGCTAGTACTCCAGCCTGAGTGTGGCCTTATCGAGGAGGCCATGGATTGACCTATCGGAACCCGAGGGACTCTCGTCTGCACCCAGGGCGCAGTCAATTCGTGCGATTGGGTGTCAGAGGAAGATCCAACAACAGTATTTAGGAGAGATTTGGACAGGGACTCGGAGAGCAAAGGCAGAGAGTGGTGTGAGGCACATAAGCAAATGGGTCTATCTTCAACAGGGCCGGGCCAGTCTGCCAAAGGGCCTACCCCCACACCGAAGCACTCTAGGAGCTGTGGGGGATGTCGACTGGGACGATGTGACGCTACGTACGGTCTGCTGGGGCAGGTGAGAAGCTGACGAGGAAGGCCGGTTCCGCTCTGGGGAGGGGATGGAACTGGATACCCGGGTGGTTGTGTTGATGCTGCAGAAGCTACAGAGCGTTATGGAGGACCCCTCGCACTTTTAGTAACAGACTGATTCCACTGAGGAGGACCACTGAACCCCACAGGAGATCCTTTGTCCCTGTGGCTGTCGGACTCTGCAACTCCTCTTCCTTCAGTATACAAGTTTCATTGCTCCTCTGCATTTTTAAGTGTTACTTTTTAATACACATTTGGTCTCTTTCATACCTCAATGTTTGCATTTTGCATTTTAGAGAACATGTATCTGACTGAGCAACCTTGCAACAATAACTTCCTTCAGGATAAATAAAATTTGAGAGGAGAGGCTAGAAATGTTTGAACTCTTTCCTCGGCTGCATTGGAGCCTGAAGGGAGACGTCTTGGATGAGAAGCTGGGCGCCAGGCTCAGAAAACGTCATTGCTACGGTCAGAGTCTGAATCAGATTTAACACATGCAACGGCCTCATACATCATAATAAAGAAACCTAAAAATCACAACAGTACATCAAATCAGCTCCTCCCGGGCTCCAGGCCGGGTAGAGAGAATGACTATAACCGGCATTTCGGTGCCAGACTCTGCCATCTTCACCAGGGATGACGGCTGAGCTTGCCATTGAAACGCCGGCTCTGATTGATACCTGAACCCGGCTGGAAGCCTGACAGGAGTTTATCTATCAGCGTGTCTGATCGGTTATTGATTTACGATTATATACCTGTGGTTAAACACACACACGCAAATAAAAACATTGGCCAATCAGAAACCTGATGGCAGAGGGGAAGCAGATGTCCCTGAAACATTGAGTGTGTGTCTTCAGGCTCCTGTCCCTCCTCTCTGATGGTGGTAATAGGAAGAGGGCATGTCCTGGGTGGTGGGGGTCCTGACTGATGGATACTGAATTTGTTGATTTCTATTGCACATTTGTTGCTTGTCAGTCTTTGTTTTTGTGTAGTTTTTCATTGAATCTATTGTATTTCTTTGTTCTACTCTGAATGCCGGGAAGAAAATGAATTGCAGGGTGTGATATAGTAATATGTAGCAAAACATGTACAATGCTGCAGGAACTCGACAGTTCAGGCAGTATTGAGTAAACAGTCCACGATTTGGGCTGAGAACCTTTGTCAGGACTGAGAGGGAAGGGGAGGGGGTGAAGTCAGATGGGTTGGAATGGTCAAGAGCTGGAGAAGAAAGAATCTGACAGGTGAGGAGAGTGGACAATTGGAGAAAGGAAAGGTGTGTGTGTGTGTGTGTGTGTGTGTGTGTGTGTGTGTGTGTGTGTGTGTGTTGTGTGTGTGTGTGTGTGTGTGTGTGTGTGTGTGTGTGTGTGTGTGTGTGTGTGTGTGTGTGTGTGTGTGTGGATTTTCGTACTTTATCATTTCCCTACACTGCTCTTTTCTCAGTAGTTTTTACACATAATTCTGCATTGTCAGGGCTGTACCTCATGCCAGCTCAGCTACTCTGATGGTTTGACCTGCACAAACAGTATGCAGGACAAAGCTTTTCAGCACGTCTTGGAGCATGTGACAAGAATAAGCCAGTAGCAATACCTGACCAACACATGCAAAATGCCGGAGGAACTCAGCAGGCCGGGCAGCATCTGCGGCTCTGACTCCTCCTCCCTTTTCTCCCCCAGGGTCTTGGCCCGGAACGTTGGCTGTTTGCTTTTTTCCAGAGATGCTGCCTGGCCTGCTGGGTCCCTCCTGCATCTCATGTGTGTTGCTCGGATTTCCAGCGTCTGCAGATTGTCCCTTGTTTGTGCTGGCACTGGAGAGGCTTCGGAGAAGGATCACAAGGATGATTCCAGGAATGTGAAATGACTTTGGGTCTGTACTCACTGGAATTTAGAAGGATGGTGGGGAAGGGGAAAATCACGTTGAAACCTACCAAATGTTGAAAGACCTGGACAGAGTAGATGTGCAAAGGAAGTTTCCCATCGTGGGGCGAGTCCAGGACAAGATGGCACAGCCTCAGGATAGAGGGGCGTCCATTTAAAACAGAGAGTTGGAGAATTTTCATCAGGCAGAGGATGGTGAATGTGTGGAATTTTTTTACCACAGTCAGCTGTGGGGGCCAGGTTGTTGGGTGTATTTAAGGCAGAGATCGATAGGTTCTTGATTCGACACAGCACCAAGGGTTATGGGGAGTGTGGCTGAGGAGAGGGTAAGAGAAAAGGGATCAGCCATGACGGAGCAGACTTGATGGGCTGAGTGGCCTAATTATGCTCCAGTGTCTTATGGTCCCTCCTTTTTCTGCACATTAATGTCCACTTAACAGCCTCTTGAACCATGATGTTTACCTGCAGCACTGCCACTGGCAGCTCATTACCGGCAGCCATGACACTCTGTGAAAAAGAAATTAGCCGCACTCATCTCCTTTAAACTTCCTCCCCCAACCTGAAAGCACAGCCTCTACTATTTGACATTCCTACCCTGGGGACGGGAAGATTCTGACTGCCAATGTTATCATTTCTACCAGGTCTCCCCTGAGCCTCCAACGCTCCAGAGAAAACCACCCAAGTTTTTCCAAACTCTCCTTTGTACTTCACAAACTTTCATGTAGGCCGCACCTGCTGAAAGTCTTCTGCCCCCTCTGCGAGGTCTGTGCATCCTTCCTGTAAACCCTCTTCAATGTCTTAGACATATGGAGCCCAGCACTGTTCACAATACTCAATCAGTATGGAGGGGCTACTGCACAGGACCGAAAGAAGCTGCAGGAGGTTATAAATCTGGTCGGCCCCATCTTGGGCACTAGCCTACAAAGTACTCAGGACATCTTCAAGAAGCGGTGTCGCAGAAAAACAGCGTCCATTATTAAGGACCCCAGGCACCCAGGGCTTCCCCTTTTCTCACTGTTACCATCAGGTAGGAGGTACAGAAGCCTGTAGTCACAAACTCAGCGATTCAGTGACAGCTTCTTCCCCTCTGCCCTCCAATTCCTAAATGGACATTGAATCTACGGACACTACCTCAGTTCAAAAAAATATACAGTATTTCTGTTTCCACACATTTCTTTCTTTCTTTCTCAATTCTTTTTATTGATTTTCATATATACATATAAAAAAACATAACATAATAATGAGTAAATTATGAATACAATAGACTTGAAGTCACGTTGATAATAAGATAACAATATCCTATTAAACATCAGTAGAAAAAAAAATACCTTAATCAATCAAGTCCATATGGTTATATATGAAAAAAAACCTAAAATAACCATTAAAAGAAGAAAAAATTTGAAAATATGTGAAAAAAGTATATATTAAGAAAAATAAAACACTAAACTAAACTAACATGGGCAATAATAATAGTTTACAAGTATATGATAGTGTCAAAAAACTCCGGAACTCCATACCTGAACATGAATAAGCAGAAAGAAGGTCTGGAAAAGGCCAAATTAATTCATATGAAAATGTCGAATAAACGGTCTCCAAGTTTCTTCAAATTTAATTGATGAATCAAAAATAGTGCTTCTAATTTTTTCCAGGCTCAGATAAGAAATAGTTTGAGAAAGCCACTGGAACGTGATAGGAGGATTTACTTCTTTCCAATTTTGTAATATAGACCTTCTGGCCATTAATGTTACAAAAGCAATCATTCGTCTGATTGAAGGGGAAAACTGATTACCATCTTCATTTGGTATGCCAAAAATTGCAGTAATAAAATGAGGTTGTAAAGCTATATTCCAAATTGAGGAAATAGTAGTAAATATGTCCTTCCAGTAATTATGTAAAGTGGGACATGACCAAAACATATGGGTCAATGAGGCCACTTCTGAATGACATCTGTCACATTGAGGGTTAATATGAGAATAGAATCGAGCAAGTTTATCTTTAGACATATGAGCTGTATGTACAATTTTAAATTGTATTAAAGCATGTTTAGCACATATAGAAGAAGAATTAACCATTTGCAAAATTTTTTCCCATTTATCTGTTGATATATTATATCGAAGTTCTTTTTCCCATTCTTGTTTAATTCTAACTGATATTTCTGGTTGTATCTTCATAATCATATTATAAATAAAAGCTACTAATCCCTTCTGACAAGGGTTTAAGGTAAAAATCAAATCTGTAAAGTCCACCAAAGTTGAATTAGGAAAAGATGGTAAAACTTTATGTAAGAAATTTCTAATTTGTAAATATCTGAAAAAATTAGATTTAGGTAATTCAAATTTGTTGGAAAGTTGGTCAAATGACATCAAAGTATCTTCAAAAAAGTGATCACGAAAACATTTTATACCTTTCCTTTTCCATATGTTAAAAGCTTGATCTGTCCAAGAGGGTTTGAAAAAGAAATTAAGTAAGATAGGGCTATCAAGAACAAAGTTTTTCAAAGTAAAAAACTTACGAAATTGAAACCAAATTCGTAATGTATGTTTAATAACAGGATTAGATATTTGTTTTTTAAATTTAACTAAATCAGCAGGAAGACAAGAACCAAGAACAGAGAATAGAGAATATCTCTTTACCTCATTACATTCCAAATTTACCCACTGTGGGCACAATGGTGAATCCAAATCTAGTTTCCAATACATTAAATTACGAATATTATTTGCCCAATAATAAAATCTAAAGCTAGGTAAAGCTAAACCACCATCTTTTTTAGACTTTTGTAATTGCTTTTTACTTAACCTAGGGTTTTTATTTTGCCACACAAATGAGGAAATTTTTGAATCAATGTTATCAAAAAAAGATTTAGAAATAAAAACTGGTAAGGCTTGAAATAAGTATAAATATTTCGGTAAAATCATCATTTTAATAGCATTAATCCGACCAATTAATGATAAAAACAAAGGAGACCATCTTGTAGTAAGTTGATGAATTTGATGAAGCATAGGTAAAAAATTCAGTCTAAATAAATCTTTATATTTCTTGGTAATTTTTATACCTAAATAGGTAAAGTTATCAGTAACAACTTTAAATGGTATCCTATCACTCAATAAAGTTTGTGGATTTAAAGGAAATAATTCACTCTTATCTAAATTTAGTTTATAACCAGAAAAAGTACCAAATTGAACCAACAAGGATAAAATAGCGGGAATAGACCTATCAGGGTCAGAATCCACACATTTTTAACACATCTATTCAATATACGTAATTGATTTACTTGCTTATTTATCATTATATTTATTTTATTTATTATTTTTTTTTCAGCTGGATTATGTACTGCATTGAACTGCTGCTGCTAAGTTTACAAATTTCACGTCACATGCCGGTGACAACAAACCTGATTCTGATTCAGTATTGGGCAGACAGAAGACATCTGATTTCTCTAGTGCCTTCAGTACAATCCAACCTCTTGTTCTTAGCGAGAAGCTGCAAAGACAAACCTACTACCTCTTGGATTACTGACTACCCGACAGATAGACCACAGTTTGCACGGCTGGTAGTTCTGTCTGAGATGGTCGCGGGTGGCACTGGAGCACCACAAGGCACTGTCCTGTCTCCATCTCTGTTCGCACTGGACACCTCTGACCTTCTGTACCACTCTGGGACTTGATGTTTGCAAAGGTTCACTCACACGGTGGTTGGGTGTTTCAGAGATGGGCAGGAGTCAGAGTACAGAGGACTGGCGGACAGGTTTGTGGAGTGGAGCGGGGGGAATCACCTGCTCCTGAATGAGGCCAAAATCAGGGAGATGCTGATTGATTTTATAGGAAGGGGACTGTGACGAGTCCTGTGCATTCTGGGAGAAGACGTTGCGGTGCTGGAAGAGGACAAATACTTGGGCATTCACCTCGACAACAAACATAACTGGTAAACCAACACCAAGGTTGTTTGCAAGAAGGGGATGAACATAATCTATTTTGTAATGAATCTGAGATCCTTCAGTGAGAACAGCAGGATGCTGGAGGTCTTCTACCAGTCTGTTGTTTGTTGAGTGCAGCCTTCTTTGCTGCTTTATATTGGGGGAGCAGCATTGGTGCTGGTGATGCAGAAATACTCAATAAACTCATCTAAAAGGCTGGATCTGTCCTTGGCTACTCTTGTGAGTGGTGGAGAGGAACGTCACCAAACGAACTGTTGTACTTTATGGACAATTGAATCTGACCCATCCTCTCCATGAGCTACTGAATAAACAGCTGAGCATCTTTACAAACAGACTCATTCGTCTCCACTGTCACAAGGATCGCTATAGGAAATCTTTCCTACCAATTGCAAGAAGCACGGACAACAGTTCATCTTTGTGTGACAGGAGAACACACATCATAGTGTTTGTCTTATTATTTTGCGCATTATTATTGCACAATGGTAAATTATTATTTTGTATACAGTCGGCCCTCGTTATCCGTGGTGGATTGGTTCCCGGACCCCTCGCGGATACCAAAATTCGCGGATGCTCAAGTCCCTTATTCAACCTGTCTGAATCTGGTGGATCTTAGGACTCAGCGGAACCTCAGACAGTATTTAACTTGTCCCAGTGCCATGGACATTAGGACCCAGCGCCAGAGCTCTGAATGCGCAGTGTTTCCCATCACAAAAATAATCATGATCACGATTGAAAATAAAGTGGAAATAATAAAGCGGTCAAATAATAAAGAGGTCAAATGCCATCGGTCATTGTAAGAGTATGAGGCTACATCGGTCAATGATCAGAACAATTGCTGGGTTTTGGGTTTTTGATCCTCCACGTCAACCCTGCACGGTGGAGAGTGCATCATAGCAATCTGCCACTAGATCGAGCTCGGGAACTTCCCGAGCCCGGCGCTGAAACATAACGTTCTTAAGTGTTTTATATGCATAGAAAGGTAAAATATATACTATATACTAAGACAAATGTTTGACTAACTGACGCTAAATAATACCAGACCTACCTGTTCCAACCTACTTAGTAAGAGAATTTCCATTTTTTTTCGATTCCGATGCACGATATCCCACGCACACCCTCCCGTATACTTTAAATCATCTCTAGATTACTTATAATACCTAATACAATGTAAATGTTATATAAAATGGTGGTTATACTGCATTGTTTAGGGAAATAATGACAAGAAAAAAAGTCTGTACATGCTCGATCAACTAGTGCTGGGAGAGCACTTCCGTGTTTTGGCTAAGCTCGGTTGGTTCAATTTGCGCATGCGGAATCCGTGGATAAGGCGGGCCAACTGGAATATTATTCAGTACTTTACAATTAGTTAAGTCTGCACACTACTAAGTGTGAATTTAAATGTTGCTACTGTAATGAAAGAATTTCCCATTCGAGATCAATGAAGTACTTATTATTAATGGGGAGATCAGAATACTCGAAGGCGGCCCCAACTTGGTAACTGACCTATCTACATTCTCATTGGTCTCACAAAACCATCGGGACCCAAGGGCTGAAGCCTCAGGACCTGAGTTAAGTGGAAAATTTGAGTGCTTTGGGACGAGCATAGGAGGGTGAAGGGAGATGCCATATCTGCCTCCAGCTCTGAAAATGGCAGAGTTGTATACCTCGATACAGAACTGAGAGGGCTAATGCACACAGGCCTCTTACACTGAGATGAGAATTAGAGGTCAGGGGTTGAGGTGAGATATTAAAGGGGTACAGGAGAGGCAGCTTCTTTACACAGCGATGTGACAGATGCAGGTTCCATTGCAATACCTGAGAGAGGTGTGTAAGATGATGAGAGGCATTGATTGTGTGGATAGTCAGAGGCTTTTTCCCAGGGCGGAAATAGCTAGCACGAGAGGGCACAGTTTTAAGGTGCTTTGGAAGTGGGTACTGAGGAGATGTCAGGGGTAAGTTTTTTTACTCAGAGAGTGGTGAATGCATGGAATGGGCTGCTGGTGGAGGTGCTGGAGGCAGATACGATAGGGTATTTTAGGAGACTCCAGGATAGATTCATGGAGCTCACAAAAATAGCGGGCTAGGGTAACCGTAGGTAATTTCTAAGGTAAGGACATCTTTGGCACAGCTTTGTGGGCTGAAGGGCCTGTATCACTACTGCAGTGCCCCATGACTCTGGCCCTCCATTTTATCTCACTCCCCAGTGCACTAGCAGTCTCTGTGCACGTCCCACCCTGATTTGTTCTCCCGAAGTGCAACGCCTCACAGCTCTCTGCACTAAACTGCACCTGCCATTTCTCAGCCCGTCCTCTTTAGGGTGTTCTTCAAAAACCTATCAAGTCCCTTTGTATCTCAGAATTTTGGATTTTCTTTACCTTTAGAAAATCGTCTGCATATTTATTTCTACTACCAAAGTGCATGACCATGTATTTTCCAACATTGTATTTCATTTGCCATTTTCTTGCCCATACCCTAATTTAAGTCCTTCTGCAGTCTATCTGTTTTCACAACGCTACTGGCCCCTCCATCAGTCTTTGCATCATCTGCAAACTTGGCATCAAAGCCATCTATTCCATCATCTAAATCATTGATATGCAGCTTAAAAAGAAGCGGTCCGAACACTGACCCCAGGTCGAGGCTTTTCATTCCAGAATGGAGATGAGTTCCTTTTTCCAAGAAAGGGGCTTCCCTTCCTCCACCTCCACTGCCATCAACCGCATCTCCACCATTTCACGCACGTCTGATCTTACCCCACCCTCCCGCCACCATACCAGAGATATGGTTCCTCTTGTCCTCACCTACCATCACTCCAGCCTCCGCGTTCTGCACATAATTCTCCGGAACTTCCGCAATCCCCAATGGGATCCCAACGCCAGAGACATCTTTCACTCTCTCCACTTTCTGCTTTCTACAGGGATCGCTTTGTTGTCCTTTCGCCCCTCCACACTAATCCCCCTCCTGGCTCTTATCCTTGCAAGTGGAACAAGTGCTACACCCGCCCCGACACTTCCTCCCTCACTACAGTTCAGGGCCCCAAACAGTCATTCCAGATGATTCGACACTTCACCTGGGAGTCTGTTGGCGTCATGCACTGTCCAGTGCTCCAGGTGTGGCTTGCTGTATATCAGTGAGACCCGATTGTAGATTGGTAGACCACGGACTGCGTTCCATCTGCCAAACAGGTGGGATCTCCCAGTGGCCACCCATTTTAATTCCACTTCCCATTCCCATTCCGATATGTCAATCCATTGCCCCTCTACCATTGCAATGAATCCACACTCACGTTGGAGGAACAATACCTTATATTCCGTTTTGGTAGCCTCCAACCTAATGGCATAAACATCGATTTCTTGAACTTATGGTAATGGCCCCCTTCTCTTTCACAATTTCCCATCTCCCTCTCCCTCTCTCACCTTCTCTCCTTCCCTGCCCATCGCCTCCCTCTGGTGCTCCTCCCCTTTTCTTTATTTTTATGATTTAAATTTTATTGAATTCTTTTACAAATTTTCCCCTAACCCTCGAATCAGTGTTGAATTTATGTAAATCATAGTTTAGAAAACATAAAATTATCCATAAAATAAAAACAAACATGGTGGAAGCAAATATCAATATTATAATCATGTGTATCTATTTAGAACTCTGTTGTTACGAAGGATGAACAGCTCTGATGGGCAGAAGGGTGCAGGGTTGCCCATGTCGTCCTCCCCTGGGAGAATTACAAACCGTTATTGTTGCCAGGCTGCTAATGAGAGAGAAAGAGATGGAAGAAAAGCATATTGGGACTGGAACATTTGCTTCAGACAAGGGAGAGATAACACCGGGGGAGAGAGACCATATTATGACTCCTTTAAGACTTACGGCTCCAGAGAGGGGTGTTTACTTGGTATTATTCTGTTCATTAAAATTCTTCAGTGGACAGCCGGAGTGGGCTGGTTTGATGGGCTAAGCCATTCAAAACTGATTGACACCTGAGACCCCGTGAGTGGGGATAAAAG
Source organism: Hypanus sabinus (assembly GCF_030144855.1). Lineage (NCBI taxonomy): Eukaryota > Metazoa > Chordata > Chondrichthyes > Myliobatiformes > Dasyatidae > Hypanus > Hypanus sabinus. The sequence goes on along the minus strand of NC_082737.1, from coordinate 2,736,260 downwards.
TGAGGTCTGGGGAGACACCCCTCAGACGCACCAAGTGACACACTAGTGAGCACTGTTGAAGTGTTGGAACCCACGAGAAAAGTTCGGAGACCGAACGAAGGATCGGTCAATTTTAACTCACAGTGTTTATAGCGAGGCCGGTGAGGGCTTGTGTGTGTGTCCACCCTTGCCTGGGTGACGAGTCCACCATAGAAGAACGGTCTAGTTAAAGGACAGTGGGGTCATACCTGAATGGCCACAACAACACATCGACGGATCAAGAACGTAAAGGAAGGTTTGACGGGTTGTCACTGTTTGATCGCTCTCTCTCTCTCTCTCTCTCTCTCCAACAATTACAATACATCGAGCAACAACTACCTCAGCCTGTATGAACTGAACTGAACTTTATATTCACATATGAAAATTCAGTATCCCCTAGACATCGATAGATCTTGTTTATTATTGATTATTATTATACACACATTGTAGGTTTAGTATTAGCACCACACATTGCTCCAGTCCACCCAGCTGAAAATGAGTACTGGCAAAAATGCTGGGGGTTGACCTCGTGATAGACTGGCGTCCCATCCGGGGGAGAGTCTCGTAGTCTCAGTCGCTTCACGCCACGGAAACCGGAAATAAGCACTGGCCTGATGAGCCTATATGGCTCCGGACAGACTTTAATTGCTAACGTGTATTATCTGTATATTTGCATTGCTGATATTGATTTGTATATTTTACTAATAAACACTGTTTGGAAAATAGTACCAGACTCCAACGGATACTTCTATCTTTGCTGGTAAGACACCCAGTTACGGGGTACGTAACACTATTAACATATAAAAAAACTGCCATTCGGAAATACACTTCACCACTGAATTCACCACTATTTACCCTCCCTCGGAAGCCTAAATGTTTGCCCTATCTTTGTGTATAGATATCCAATCTATCAAACTGTTTGTAAGACATGTGTTCAAAAGCTGCCACCTTGTCTATTTCTGTGGCCCACTCCTGAAATGATGGTCCCCCCCAAGTTCCACAAACCTCTAAGTATATTTTGTCTTCCTACCATTATACTTGTCTGGATCCAGTTTTGAGAGTGTTTATCCCCGACTAATCCAAGTGTGGCTCTCAAGACAAAAAAGTCTGGGGCAGAAAGGGAGATGAATACCCAAAACTTCACTGATATACCTATGTATCATAATCCAAAATTCTTGAATTTTGGGACAGGACCAGAGCGCATGTACTAAGTCCCCATTATCCACCTCATAGCACCAGCCTAATTAATGTAACCTTGCTGGAGTCCAATAAAAACGGTGTAGAAACTTAAACTGAATAAGGTGCCCCCTCAGGTCTCTTGACAGTGTTTTGACATTTATGCAAATTACGTCCCACACCCTTGTCTCAAAAGTCACACTCAGGTTTTTTTCCCATGATCCTTTACGACCCAACAGAAATTTGTCCCAGGAGATTTCTGTTAAAGATGAATAGTAAGCTGAGGCTTCGTGACCTTTACCATATGCAGCCGGTACAGTAGACTGTTTCATAGCAACTTGTGGGGGTTGCTGTGTCGAACCAAAAGTTGTATGTAGCAAATGATGCAGTTGAAGATACCTCCAAAATTGTGACCCAGAGATATCATACTGTTGAGTTAATTGATTAAAAGATTTTAAACTATCATCATTATAAAGGTCTCCCAATGTAATTGTGCCGTTCCCTTGCCATTCCCTCCAGAAGAAAGGGGACTCCCCTTTTCTTTCTTCCATGGCCTTCTGTTCTCTCCTACCGGATTCCCCTTTCTCCAGCCCTGTAATGGCATCTTCAAACCTCCCTACTCTCTCTCTCTCTCTTTCTCCCAGTCCCTTCTGCAACTTCACATAACTGTCCTCCGCCCGGCTTGGGGTGAAAGAAAATGATCAATGTCCCCTTCGATGTGCACCACCACCATTGCCTCAGCTCCACCCGTCGTTGCTCCCGGAGGTTCCACGGTTACATCCAACTGTGGGTCTGGAAGAAGATTTGGGTGGAGGCGGGAGTGGTGTAAAATCGTTTCAAAATACAATTGACATCATAGACACAAGAGGCTCTGCAGATGCTTGAAATCCAGACCAACGCATGGAAAACACTGGAGGAAATCAGTCGGTTGGGCAGCATCTTTGGACAGGAACATTCCATAGAAAACCTACAGCACAGTGCAGGCCCTTCCGCCCACAAAGTTGTGCCGAACATGTCCCTCCCTTAGAAATTACTAGACTTACCTAAAGCCCTCTATTTCACTAAGCTTCATGTACCTATTTAGAAGTCTCTTAAAAATCTGCCTCCACCACGGTTGCCGGCAGCCCATTCCACGCACTCACCACTCTCTGAGTAAAAAAAAACTTACTCCTAACATCTCCTCTGTACCTATTTCCCAGCACGTTAAACCTCTGTCCTCTTGTGGCAACCATTTCAACCCTGGGAAAAAACCTTTGACTAGCCACATGATCAACGCCTCCCATCATCTTCTCCACCTCTATCAGGTCACCACTCATCCTTCATCTCCCCAAGAAGAAAAGGCTGAGTTCACTCAACCTATTCTCATAAGGCGTGCTCCCCAATCCAGGCAACATCCTTGTAAATCTCCTCTGCAGCCTTTCTATGGATTCCACATCCTTCCTCCACCGAACACTGCTTGGCTGTACCCCTTCACCCACACCCACCTTCGCACTCTGGCGTCTGCACCTTCCTTTGCAGACCCGCTGAAGGGTTTCCTCCCGGAAAGCCGATTCTTTACTGCTGTCCATGGAGGTGAGCCGACCTGCTGAATTCCTCCAGCATTTCCAGTGAACATCTCTGACCAGCACGGGTGTCAAACGCACGCGGGCGTCACAACCCCGTGACGACACGAGTAAGCGCCAGATAGCTGAGCGGGGCAAACCTCTTGAGCCTAACAAGGGCCCACACGCGTCGGCCGCGACCCACGCCACACTCCCTTCTTTCTTTGAGCCTCACTCCTCAGGGCCTGAGTAAGTATTATTTCTCCCAGCCATTCAGATCCACCTCCCCTGCTTCCCCATTCCCCTTCTTGGCCCTTCACATGTCCACTCCTCTGCGGGCCGTCCCATCCCTAACCCGCCCTGCCCCCACTCCTCGCTATGCTTCCCCTCCTTTCCACACTCCCCTCCCATCTGAAATTCCCAATTTTACTCCCACTTACCCTTCCTTCCACCCCTCAGGCCCCCCAGTCCTCGCTCCGCTTCTTTCCCTGGCAACATCCCCACTCCATTTTATCACTTCTCGATCGCCACACACCACCTGCTCTACCCTCTTGCCGCCCTCCGCAGTCTTCCTGTTCCCCACCCTTCTCCATCACAATACCCTCTCAATGTCAGATCACCTAAGCTGTGCATATCCTGTAACACTTTCCCTCATATCCTCACCCGAAAACCTTTCCCTCCTCCCACTGTCCATTCCTTACACTTCACCTCCATCCCTTCTTAATCCTCCCCTATTTACCCCACTAAATTCTGTCCCGATTACAAGTATCCCCTCTCGTCTCCGCCCCAACATCCCCTCCCTTTACCACCCCTCCTAACTATCCTCTCTCCCCCACATCCCTTTCGCTTTGCCCTCGTCCTCCGACTACCCGGCCCCCTCAACAGCCTCCTCTCCCCATTCATATCCCTTGCCGCACTTTCTCCTCCCGTTCAATTTCCACACACGGTCGCTCATCCCTCCACCTCTCCTGCCACTGCCGCTGTCCGACTCTGCTCTCATACCCCCCTCACTTACCCACCCTTCCCTCTCCCTTTCCCGCTCACTCGTTCCACCTCCCACTTCCTCTCTGCACTCTTCTCATCGTTACTCCCTTTCCCCATTGCCCTCGCTCTCTCCATTCCCCGCTGCTCACCCTCCATTCGTTTACCACGCTCCCTCCCCATTTACTGCTCACTTCCTAATACCCCCTTCTCCTACCACTTACTGCTCTGTTACCTCCATTCTCACACCCATTCCCCACTATCCACACCATCATCCCCATCTCCTCTCACCCTCCAAATACCCATGCCCCTCTCCAAACAACCACCCTCAGCCGCACACTCCCCACTCCTAGTACTCCCGCCCCCTTTCCACTCCCACTCGGTTTGACAGCCATTTCATTCATTTCCTAGTACTCTCGACCCTTCCCACCCCTTCTCGAACTGTGACTACCACTCATCTCTATTCTCTTTCTCCTCGTGTATCACTCAGCATCTCCCACCACTACCGCTGAACCTGCCACATCTCTCTCCCTCTGCTTCTACCCCCTGCGGCCTTACTCCCTATTATACACCTCCCCTCGAATTCCCCTTTGCCATCTACTACTCCCAACATCTTCTCGATGCCCCTCCCACAACCCCCTGCTGCAGATTGCTCTTGACTTCCCTCCCTCTCTCCTTAACCTCCTCTACCCCTTTTCTAAACCTCCCACTCCTCTCTGTGCACACACTCTCTCTGAACCCTGAAATTCATTGACACCTCTCACTTCAGTGCCCTTCACCTCCCACTTCCCTCCCTGTTCTCTCTCCCGCTACAACCCTTCTTTCCATTTCCTCACCCTAACCCATCCTGCACCATTCCACTCCAATCTGCTTCTCCCCTACTCCTACCCACCTCCTCCCCCTCTCATCTCATCCACACGACATACCCACAACCCCACTTAACATCCCCTCACCCCTTCCTACTAACACCTTGCCGAACTCCCCTGATCCACCCTCGCTTCTCCATCCGCCCAGTCTCCCTCTCCACCGGTCCACGCCCTTTCGCTCACACAACCTCCCGCTCCCTTTACCCTCATCCTCCTCTCTCTTCACACATTCCACTGCTGCATCGACTTCCCTCCCCATCCCCTATGCTTCCTCTGGCCTCTTGAGCCCCTACGGATGCCCGGCCCTCACCATACCCCATCGCCCTCCCCGGCCGCTCCCTCCCACCACCGTTCCATCCCTTTCATCTAGTACCCTAGACCTCGCCCCATATTGTGGCCACCTCATTTCACATCACTCCTGTTCTCATTTCCCTCTCTCATTCCAATCTCCGATCCCACTCTCCTCCCTCAACCATCTCGCCATCCTACACCACCCCCCAATCCTCACACTACCCTGCTATTCCGTACCCTCTACCCTCTCCGCCCTCGATCAGCCTGGCCATTCCCAGGACATTTGGTCCCCGAGTGCGGAACACGGCGGAGTGGGATGACTTACAGGACTTGCTCCTGGGAATGACAGCCTCGCAGTCCTCCGCCGGAGAAAGTAGATCGCCCGGTCATGCCACCTGGGAGCCAGTGGAGCATAAAGAAATCGCTGCAGCATCCTGAATATCCTGAAGGTGGCGCAGGATAGCCGCCACTTGTGCAGGTAGGTATACCAAACACTGCCTGCCCCCAGCTGTAAGGACCCAGTTTTTATCCAATTGTCTCGGGTGTCCCCGACTGCCTCTGAGTTCTGGTTGCAAAAAACAGCGGGTGGGGACAAGATGACTAACAAACACGCACAACACGCTGGAGGAACTCAGCAGGTCGGGCAGCATCCATGGAAACGAACAGTCAACGTTTCGGGCCGAGACCCTTCGTCGGGTCGGATGCTGCCCGACCTGCTGAGTTCCTCCAGCGTGTTGTGCATGTTGCTTTGACCCCAGCATCTGCAGAGTCTTTTGTGTTTAAGATGACTACCCAGTTACACAAGATGGATTTCACAAGCTGTTTTATATCCACTGCTATCAACAACCCCACCGTTCAAAAAAAATAAATCATTTTACTTCAGGTGGCTATAACACTACAGTCACCACAAATCACAAAAAACAAATAAGGAACTACAGGACATCAAAACATTCGTGTCTCCATTCAGAATTTAATGTATTGTCTGCTGCACCCAGTTGCCCCAGAACACATTCAGCGCGCCGCAGACATGTAGTGACGGGCACGAAGGATTGCGAGGCAGTAAGCCCACGGTGGAGATCTCAGCCATGACTGGGCAGGACATCTTTCTCGTTCCCTGTCCCCTCCGGAATTGGTGACCAATAGCGAAGAGAATAGGGGCTGAAGTGTAGACAGGCCAGGAGGATTTGCCCCTTCAGTTATACCAATGAATTTAATTCAATTGACTTGACTTTATTACTTACGTCCTTCCTATACACGAGGAGTAAAAACCTTAACGTTACGTCTCCGTATACGTGTGCAATTTATAGTCATTTATAATAAATATTATGTACAACAGGACAGTCAATATAACATAGAAATACAGTTGCGTCAGCATGTATTAATCAGTCTGATGGCCTGGTGGAGGAAGCTGTCCCGGAGCCTGTTGGTATCACCCGATGCGGATATAGCCCACGTGCGGAGAGAGAGGGACACTGAAGCGGATCGATAGTTCACAGACTTTAATGCGAACAGTGTTAAAGAGTGAAAGGAAACAATAAACGCTAGGCCAAACAGGGCCGTTAACTAAAACTCTCAAATGCCAAGCCGACACTGCGGCTGAAAAGAAGAACTAAGAATAAAACGAATAGCCTTCAGAGTCCAACTTCTCAGGTAAGGCGGAATGCAGGCAGCGAAGCGTCGTTGTGCCTAAATCTCGACAGACACTCCGACGGAATGCATGGAGTTACATACCGTCACAGTGAGCGGTTTACGTAGCCGGGCGCTTTCTTGTGATCAAGAGAGAGAAACCCGGCCAGGAGACCTCACCCAGACCAGATGGAGACTGTCCTGGATGGGGACTGGCCTCTGACGGTGCACGATTTGCGATGGATGATTACCTGCCCTAGAGCAGGGCCACGACGGGCAAAGGCCTTGTTCTCTCTGTAGGTTTCTACAACAGAAGGTGGTCTCCCTTCCTCGAAAGCAGGATCACGACAGTTACCGCCGCCGGGCTCTCCCGTAGTGCGTGCAGTCCATTCGGCCGGACCCTCCCAACCCGACAGTAAGGACATCCAGGCTCGGGGACTCTCCCCTCCGGAGTAAGTGAAGGGAGATGTGCAGTTCTGCCAGCTTGAGGGGACCGCACAGTTCCTCCACAGCCTCAAAGCAAACATCATCAGGGACCACAGAAGGAATACCAGACCCACCCTTAATGGGCGGAGCTGGCGAATCCAAGGCCCGTAAAAGCCCGGGTTCAGTTCCCACGCCGTCTGTAAGGAGTTCGGTTTCTCCCCGGTAAGCGTGTGGATTTTCTTCGGGTGCCCAGGTTTCCTCTAAAGACCTACAGGCTAATAGCTTAATCGGTCAAGTGGGCATATTGACCATGAGGCGTGAGCTCGTTGGTCTGGAGAGTCCTATTGCCGCGCTGTATCTCTGATAAAGCAAGCTGGAGATCCCTCAGCGCACCAGTCTCCTGATTATCCCAGCACAGGAAGGGACAGACCGAGACGGGACTCCCCAACTCTTTCTCGTAAAGAGTCAGATTTCCGCCACCTAGTCAAACTTCTAGTGTACTCCTGACATGGGAAACAGACTGTGCCTTCTCCGCACCCTACCACAGCCACGGAGACAGAAGTCCTCCCGTTTCTTACGTGAAGTGGAAGAATCACAGGATCGGCCGCCCTCTATCAGTCGAGTCCAGACTGTACAGGGAGTGAAGAGCGGCAACGCTAAGTGGTGGTCCAAGCACAGCAGAGGGCGCATGGGGGTAGCTGACAATGTCTGAAGAACGGCCTGTCACCAAGCGGTGATCTCCGTCACTCATACTCCCCGAGAAGACACCGGAGTCAGGGAAGGAAATCCGCCAGGTGCTCACTACATCAGAGTAGCTCACTACTGACTTTCAGCAGCGTTCCTTTTACAGATGCACAGACCGAAGTGAGCAGGAAGTTTTCACACGGCCTCAAAAATGTGTGGAACCATAGAACATTGCAGCACAGAAAGTGGCCGTTCGCCCCTTCTTGGCAGTGCCGAACCATTTTTCTGCCTAGTCCCACTGACCCGGACCTGGACCATATCCCTCCATAGACCTCTCATCCAAGTTGTTCTTAAACGTTAAAAGTGAGCCAGCATTTACTACTTCATCTGGCCGCTCATTCCACACCCCCACCACTCTCTGCGTGAAGACCAGCCCCCCTCATGTTCCCTTTAAACTTTTCCTCCTTCACTCTTAACTCATGCCATGTCCTCTGTGTATTTTTTCTCCGCTAGCCTCAGTGGAAAAAGCCTACTTGCATTCACTCTGCCTATACCGATCATAATTTTATACACCTCTACTAAATCACTCCTCATTCTCCTATGCTTCAGGGAATAAAGCCCTAACCTATTCAAACTTTCTCTGTAACTCAGTTTCTCAAGTCCTGGCAACATCCTTGTAAACCTTCTCTGCAATCTTTCAACCTTATTAATATCCTTCCTGTAATTAGGTGACCAAAACTGCACACAATACTCCAAATTCAGCGTCACCAATGTCTTATACAACCTCACCCTAACATTCCAGCTCTTATACCCAATACTTTGATTTATAAAGGCCAACGTACCAAAGGGTCTCTTTATGAACCTATCTACTTGTGATGCCACTTATAGGGAATTATGTAACTGTATTCCCAGATCCCTCTGTTCTACTGCACTCCTCAGTGTACTACCATCTACCTTGTATGTTCTACCTTGGTTTGTCCTTCCAAACTCCATTACCTTGCATCTGCCATTTTTCAGCCAATTTTTCCAGCTGGTCGAAATCCCTCTGCAAGCTGTGAAAACCTTCCTCACTGTCCACTACACCTCCAATCTTTGTATCATCAGCAAATTTGCTGATCCAGTTTACCACATTAGATTACAAATAACAATGGAGCCAGCACTGACCCCTGTGGCACGCCACTGGTCACAGACCTTCACTCAGAGGAGCAATCCTCCACTACCACTCTCTGACTTCTTCCATTGTTCCAATGTGTCTAATCCAATTTACTACCTCTCCATGTATACCTAGTGACTGAATCTTCCTAACTAACCTCCCATGTGGGACCTGTCAAAGGCCTTACTGAAGTCCATGTAGACAACATCCACTGCCTTCCCTTCATCCACTTTCCTGGTAACCTCCTCGAAACACTCTAATAGATTGGTTAAACAAGACCTACCATGCACAAAGCCATGTTGACTCTCTCTAATAAGTCCCTGTCTATCCAAATACTTGTAGATCCTATCCCTCAGTACTTCTTCCAATAATTTACCTACTGCTGACGTCAAATTTACCAGTCTATAATTTCCCGGATTACTTTTGGAGCCTTTTTTAAACAACAGAACAACATGAGATATCCTCCAATCCTCTGGCACCTCACCTGTCAATAATGATATTTCAAATATATCTGCCAGGGCCCCTGCAATTTCAATGCTAGTCTCCAAGGGAATACCATGTCAGGTCCTGGGAATTTATCTACTCAGATTTGCCTCAAGACAGCAAGCACCTCCTCCTCTTCAATCTGCTTAGATTCCATAAGCTCACTATCTGTTTGCCTAATTTCCATTGACTCCATGCCAGTTTCCTTAGTAAATAGAGACACAAAAAACCCATTTAAGATCTCCCCCATTTCTTTTGGTTCGATACATAACTGACGACTCTGATCTTCAAGAGTATCAATTTGATCCCTTACTATCCTTTTGCTCTTAATATACCTGTAGAAGCTCGTATGATTATCCTTCACCTTGACTGCCAAAGCAACCTCATGTCTTCTTTTAAATGAACCATAAATGTTTCTGTTTTGCCTATGTAGAATATGAAAACATGTATTTAGATTGAAGACTGAAAAATCACATACTTTGAATTTATTTACCGATTGAAGAGTAGGAAGAAAACTTTCTTTCTCATCTGTCTTTATTCTACTGAGCGTCAAGAAAAGCTATGTGCACGGAAGCATTTTAGAAACTGCGCGGCCACAGCTCAGTGGGAAGAATGCTAGCAAGGTCTGCACCCTACTTGTTCCTGTTGAAGACTGGGGCAGTTTTCATCCTCGTAGATGCAAATGAGATCTCTCCCCAAAGGCGACAGTCACCATTGTCCATGGAGCTCAGACGAGTGAGCGTCTGATGTAGCAAGCAGCACATTGAGCCCAGAGGTGTACATTTCTGGAGAGTGCGCCAGCATGCCATTCAGGCGCACAGTGAAAGGGAGCAGACAGCTCGGGGGGGTGGGGGGGAATACCGTCTTGGATTTTTCCAATTTCCGGCTGGGAATATCGTGACTAGCAAAAGAACCAGTGGAGCTGAAGTAACTCATTAGATTGTTCTCTGCCATCCTGTGGCCGAGTGAATTTGTGCCTGGACAGTTATGGGTAGCAGGGCACATTCCCCCCCCCCCCCACCATTCTTGTTAATAAACCCGCAGAGAGACCTGTGGTATTTTGACATTAAGACTTGCCTAGTGTGGAATATGTTATCTTCCTTTAGATAAGTTATCTTACTCAAGCATTCCATCACATCTGAGGATAAAGCTGGGACCATTCGAAAGTGGGCAAGCTCGACCAGGTATGCGTCCCGGCTACGAATTCTCGAAGGTGGCCAAGATGAGAAATCAGAATCAGGTTTAATTCACCGGCATGTGTGAAATTGGTTCCATCTGTCTGTCTGTCTGCCACAGTGGTAAGTGGGGCGGGGGGGGGGGGGGAAGGGGTAGGTGGAGGGAAGTGGGAATTGAGTCAAGCAGACAGAGAGAGAAAGACAGACAGACAGAAAAAGACAAATGGGGGGTGAGAGGGACAGAGATGGACAAAGATAATTGGAGACCACAGATCAGGTGTGGGGGGGTGGGGGTGGGGAGACAGAGCCAGACAAGCAGGGAGACAGACAGCAGGCAGATAGCGAGGGACAGACAGACAGAGATAGACAAACAGAGAGAATGAGAGAGAGAGAGAGAAAAAGAATTGCATTTGTGAGTGAGAGAGAGGGATCATTCTTTCAGCTAATGTTTGATGTCTTGGGTTCCATTCACCTCTTTCAAAAACTGTTGCAGAATTGGCTTGGAAAGAGAGAGTTGTGTGAGGCGGGTGAGGGCAGAAAGAGGTTTGAGAGAACCTGGTCAATTGCTTTGGTCCTGTTCTCTCTTTCACAACCCCATCCCCACGAGTCTGGCCTCTGCGCCCCGGGAATGCGTTGGCCATTTGCAGTCTTGGCTTTGTCCCCTCCTGGCCAAGATCTGGAGAACTTCAGCCATGCCTTCCTCTGGGCTTCCACTGCATTCAAGGATCTCCTGCCACATCATTTGGCCCTAGTGGTCGGGGCTCTTCTCACAGAAACACAGAAAACCTACAGCACAGTACAGGCCCTTCGACCCACAAAGTTGTGCCGAACATGTCCCCACCGTAGAAATTACTGGGCTTACATCTACGTTATTTTTTGTCTTTCCATTCAATCTCTGTGGTGCCTCTACTCAGGTGCCTGAAACCTTCAGATCCTCAGGAGTGAAGTTTCTACTCTCTATGGCTTCCCTGCCCCTAGTTACCCTGAAATTCCCAGTTCACACAGTCCTGGTCCTTGCCCCATGAGGATCCTGCATGCGCTACATTCTTCCATTTGCTATACGCTACTTACGATACTCAACCCTACGCTCCGACCCAAATTATTACTGGGGCCTGGTCCACATGCATCAGTATGTCCTTGGCTCGCCAGAGCCACTCTGCAACCCCCACCCCCCATTCCAGGCACACACACACTTAATTGCCCATCGGCCAGTCGCCTTCTGGCATAAACCAAGTGTATTCACATTTGCTGGAGCTGCAACGCTCGTTTGCACAGGGCTCATCAAAGTGCGGGCAACTCAACCTGTTTCTGGTGACATTTTCCATTGCCATAGTCCCACCTTGCATTCCCAGTGGCACTCCTCACAACCAATGAACCGACCCTTTTCCCCATTGTCAATTCCCATTCCCAGTCCCACCTCCATATTCCCAATGACCCCTGGCCATCCCCATTAACCCCTTATTGTATTCCCATCGACCCACTTTTGCCATTTTTACAATAACCCTGGTTATAACGATATTCAGTGATTACACCCCTTTGCTTACGGCCCTCTCCCACTCCAAATGACTGCACTCTCGTTCCAAGGGAACTCATCCCCAGTTGTCCACAATGAAATTTAGAGCTTTATAGAGGCTCATCTACAAACGTTTGTACCAGAATCATATCCACAGCGAGCAATATGGCAACACAAAGGACCCTACAGAAAATTCCTGACATTTGGTAGAACAAAGGACCCTCTGGAAAATCCGGGCAATTCCGGTCAATGTTTCTCACCCTCTGCATACTGCCTCGGCTGAACAGAGGGTGCACTTTTCGTAATAGACTGAGACAACTGTGCTGCTCAAAAGAGCGCTGTATGAGGTCAGTCTTACCCTCAGCCATTAGGCTCGATAATGAGTCAGCCTCTCGCTGGGGAAGTGATGACCCCCTCCTGTTAGACTGTTTGAGGTAACTTATTTATTTATTGTTTCTTACTACTATTCTATTATTTGTATATCTGTGCACTTGTAATGTGACTGTGACACTATAATTTACTTTGGGATCAATAAAATATCCATTGGGATCTTTCAATATTAAAACTACATTACTAATATTAACTATGTTATCTTTATTTATTAATAACATTTCCTTTGGGATCTATCCGTATTATTACCAACCGCAAGTTAATCAAGAAACAATCATGAGGATTGTGTTGATATTCCAGTGCAGATCATACCACATCAGATGCTGAGAACAAGCAACAAAAATACACAACTGATAAGTTTTAAACACTGGGGATTCTTGCAGCTGCTGAAAGTCCAGAGCAAAGCACAGGAAATGCTGGAGGATCTCAGGTCAGACATTGTCTGTGGAAAGGGATAGCGAGTCGGCGTGTTGTGTTGAGACATTTCATCAGGCCTGAAAAAGAAGGTGGGAAAGACCAGAATAAAGGTGTGGTGAGAGAGGAAACTTTACAAGCTGGAAAGTGACAGGTGAAGCCAATACATCAGCTAACAATTCATAACATACTACAGTAAAAGCGGGAGTACGCTGAAGTGCCCGACTAGCTGCAGTGCTACTATCTCAATGAATGGAATGCAGTTCAGCGCTGTAGTGGCGTTAGAAAGATAGAAACACAGAAAACCGACAGCATAATACAGGCCCTTCGGCCCTGAACGCTGTGCTGAACATGTCCTTACTTTGGAAATTACTTAGTGTTACCCATAGCCATCAAATTTTTCTAAGCTCCATGTACCTGTCCAGGAGTCTCTTAAAAGACGTATCGTATCTGCCCCCACCACTGCTGCCAGCAGCCCATTCCACACACTCACCACTCTTTGCGTAAAAAATCTTGCCCCTGACATCTCCTCTGTACCTACTTCCAAATATCTTAAAACTGTGCACTCTCGTGCTAGCAATTTCAGCTCTGGGAAAAAGCCTCTGACTACCCACATGATCAATGCCTCTCATCATCTTATACATTCTCATGCTCCGTTGCTCCAAGGAGAAAAGGCAAGTTCACTCAACCTATTCTCTTCAGGCATGCTCCCCAATCCAGGCAACATCCTTGTAAATCTTCTCTGCAGCTTTTCCATGGTTTCCACATCCTTCCTGTAGTGAGGTGACCAGAACTGAGCACAGTACTCCGTGGGGTATGACATCCCTCCACACTATCCACAACACCACAACCTTTGTGTCATCAAATTTACTAACCCATCCTTGTCATCCAGGTCATCCAGGTCATTTATAAAAATCACAAAGAGTAGGGGTCCCAGAAAAGATCCGTGAGGCACACCACTGGTGACCGACCTCCATGCAGAATATGACCCGTGTACACTTTTCATTCTGTGGGCAAGTCAATTCTGGATCCATAAAACAATGTCCCCTTGGATCCCATGCCTCCTTACTTTCTCAATAAGGGTACCTTGTAAGTGCCTTTCTAAAATCCATCTACTGCTGATGAGTTATTAACTTCAAACTTTCTGCAAAATCACTCAAAGAGTTGACCTGTATTTGCATGTAACGAGAGCTGTGCAACTCATCTCCTTCTACCTTAGGCCATGATCCTATCAATCACCCATTTGTGGACACTTTCTGGAGTTTCAAGATCCGTATGCTCCACAACGAAATTTTAATTTTAACGAAACAGTTTATTGTGCACGGGAGCTCACTGTTTTCCATTGATTTCGTCCGAGCGCCGTCAACTCCCGGACCCTCACTCCAAGTAAACTCGTCCGGCGGTGCACCATCTCGCTCCTCTCGCGTCTTCTCTCATCTTCTCTCTTCATCTCCCGCCAACAAAAGACCACAAATTCCTCCTCTTAGGCACACAAGAAAGAAATAACACTCCTCTTATTGGGTGGCACACATTCCAAAGCCACTAACCCTAATCATAATCCAAATACTGCTGCTACAGAGAAACCATTACATTAGCACTGAGTCCTACAGAGTGTCACATACCTAATGCAAAGCTTACAGAGAAAGTAAGGAGGCATGGGATCCAAGGGGACATTGCTTTGTGGATCCAGAACTGGCTTGCCCACAGAAGGCAAAGAGTGGTTGTAGATGGGTCATAATCTGCATGGAGGCTGGTGACCTCAGGGATCTGTTCTGGGCCCCTTGCTCGTCGTGATTTGTATAAATGACCTGGATGAGGAAATGGAGGGATAGGTTTGGTAAGCTTGCTGGTGAGACTAAGGCTGGAGGTGGTATTGATAGTGTGGAGGGCTGTCAGATGTTACATTGGGACATTGATAGGATGCAAAACTGGGCTGAGAAGTGGCAGATGAAGTTCAACCCAGATGAATGTGAAGTGGTTCAATATGTAGGACAAATATGATGGCAGAATATAGCATTAATGGTAAGACTCTTGGCAGCGTGAATGATCAGAGGATCTTGGGCTTTGAGTCCATAGGACACTTAAAGCTGCGACACAGGTTGACTCTGCGGTTAAGAAGGCATTGGCCTTCATCAATTGTGCAATTGAGTTTAAGAGCCGAGAGGTAATGTTGCAGCTCTATAGGACCCTGGTCAGACCCCATTTGGAGTACTGTGCTCAGCTCTGGTCGCCTCACTACAGGAGGGATGTGGAAAACATAGAAAGGTTGCAGAGGAGAATTACAAGGATGTTGCCTGGATTGAGGAGCAAGCCTTATGAAAATAGGTTGAGTGAACTCGGCCTTCTCTCCTTGGAGCGACGGAGGATGAGAGGTGACTTGATAAAAGTGTACAAGATAATGACAGGCATTGATCCTGTGGCTAGTCAAAGGCGTTTCCCTAGGGCTGAAATGTCTAGCACCAGAGGGCATAGTTTTAAGGTGCTGGGGAGTAGGTACAGAGGAGATGTCAGGGGTAAGTTTTTTTCTCAGAGAGTGGAGAGTGTGTGGAATGGGCTGCCGGCGATGGTGGTGGAGGCGGAATCTTTTAAGCGACTCCTGGATGGATACATGGAACTTAGAAAAGTGGAGGGCTATGGGTAAAGCCTAGGTTGTGTTAAGGTAGGGGTACGTTCGGCACAGCTTTGTGGGCTGAACAGCCTGCATTGTGTTGTATGTTTTCTATGTTCCTATGTGGTGATGGCATCCGTCGGTCTTGAGAGACCATGGATCTGCGCCAGGGTTGCCCAAGCTGCAGGCCTTCCCCGCTCCACGCCAACGACGTTGTCCAAGGGAAGGGCACTGGGACCCATACTGATTGGCACCAGTGACGTCGCAGAGCAATGTGTTGTTAAGGGCCCTTGCTCAAGGGCACAACATGCTGCCTCAGCTGAGGCTCAAACCAGTCTGATGCCTTGCCCACTAGGCAATGTGTCAACACATGTTCCTACATATATATATAATATAAATCCACAGCTGCTCTGGGATAGTCACTCAAATCTGCTGGTGTCCGCAGCTCTAAAACAACTATTGAAAGTGCATCATTTTACTGCCCCGGGTGGACTTGAAATGCTTGAGGTACAACTTCTTCCAGTGCAAATTTACCTTTTAAATGTTTAATAATGCCCTGCCCCTCCTCCCCTCACCTGCACCTGATGGTTTAACTGGTTCTTCCACTAATGTCTGAGACTCTGCACAGACTTTGTAAATGAATGGAATCAGCCCGGGGCATTCAGTGTGGGGCACTGCCTGCGAGATTCACTTTGTTTGCTGTAATACTCAGTTCCCTAGTCTGAGTTGGTAACGTTTCCCTTCAGAGTTCAAAGTTCACTGTCAGTTTATTATCAAAGTACATTTTTTGTCACCATATACAGTCCTGAGACTTATTTTCTTGTGGGCATACTCGCAATGGGTGAGTCCAGGACAAGAGGCCAGAGTCTTAGAATTAGAAGGTACCCATTTAAAACAGAGATGACGAGAATTTTTTTTCAGCCAGAGGGTCGAGGAATTATGGAATTTGTTGCCACATACAGCTGTGGAGGCCCGATCATTGAGGGTGTTTAAGGAGGAGATTGACAGGTATATAATTAGTCGTGGTATCAAGGGATGTGGGGAAAAAGCCGGAAATTGGAACTAGTTCGGAGAATAGTTTAGCTCATGGTGGAGTGGCGAGCAGACTTGATGGGCCGAATAGCCTACTTCTGCTCCTTTGTCTTGTGATACTCAATAAATCTACTATAGAATCTATGAGAGACTGCACCAAATTGAGCATTCAACCAGGGTGCAGGAGGCATCAGCCTGCAAACGCAGCAAGAAATAGTAACAACCCATTCCTTCCAGTCCCGGCCACTGCCTCCTAAATTCTCCCCGCACTTTTTCCCTATTTCCGATGGCGTGGTGATCAAACGGCAACCCCAGAAACGTTTCATTACCGTGATGTAACCTTCCAGCTCCTTGTCTCAGTGCCTCAACTCATGGGGGCCAGGGCTCTAACACCATCTTCACCCCCCATCCTCCCCTCACCAGGGTATTGTGCAGAGAACTTGGGATGTCACCTTGCAATTGTGTAAGATGTTGGTGAGCATCATCAGCAGTCCGGGTCACCTGAGACTTGAGACCTCAGTGATAGGGAAAATTTGAATAAGGGAGAATTTTACCTTTCTGGAGCGCAGGAGAGTGAGGCAGGATCTTACAGAAGGGAACAGGACAAACTTTAAAGGAGATGTGTAAGACAAGATTTGTTTTTGACAGGCAAACCCTCTGGAATGGGCTGCAAGTTGGTATGGTGGAAACAGATGTGACAAGTGTACTTGAGACTATTGAATAGTCAGATTAATATGCAGGGAACGGATCATGTACAGGGAAGACCAGAAGACATAGGTGAAGAATTAGGCCATTCAGCCCATCAAGCTCTGCTCCACCATTCCATCCTGGAAGGTCCTGGATCCCACTCAACCCCATACACTTGCCTTCTCGCCTTACCCTTTGATTCCCTGACCAATCAGGAAATTATCAACTTCCACCTTTAAGATACACATGGTCTTGGCAGTCTGTGGCAGGTAATTCCACAAATTTACTACACTCTAGCCAAAAAAATTTCCTCCTTCCCTCTGTTCTAAAAGGTCGCCCCTCAATTTTGAGGTGGCACCCTCTAGTTTTGGATGCCCCACCATAGGGAACAACCTCTCCTGATCCACTTTATCTATAAGAATTAGAGATTCCCGGATTGAACGGCTTGTTGTATGAAAAGTGTTTGATGGCTCTGGGCCTCTGTTCATGAAATATCAGAAGAATGAGGGGTGACCTCATTGAAACCTATTGAATGGTGAATGGCCTTGATAAGATGTATGGGGAGGGGATATTTCCTATGGTGGGAGAGTCCAAGACCAGAGGACACAACCTCAGACTGGTGGGGCACCCTCTTAGAATGGAGATGAGGAGGAATTCCTTCTGTGGCCACTGGGACATCCTGCTTTCTCTGGCGGACTCACATTTTAATTCCATGTCCCATTCCCAGTCTGATATGTCTATCCATCGCCTCCTCTACTGTCAAGATAAATCCACATTCAGGTTGGAGGAACAACACCTTATATACCGGCTGGGTAGCCTCCAACCTGATGGCATGAACATTGACTGCTCTAATTTACATTAATGCCCCTCCTCCCCTTCTTACCCTATCTCTGACATTTTTTTTTCTCTCTTTCTGCTTGTTCTCCATTTCCCGCTGGTGCTTCTCCAACCCCCCCCCCCACTTTTCTTTCTCCCGAGGCCTCCCGTCCCATGATCCTTTCCCTTCTCCAGCTCTGTATCACTTTTGCCAATCACCTTTCCAGCTCTTAGCTTCATCCCACCCCCTCCTGACTTCTCCTATCATTTCGCATTTCCCCCTCCCCCCACTACTTTCAAATCTCTTAGTATCTTTCCTTTCAGTTAGTCCTGACGAAGGGTCTCGGACTGAAACATCGACAGCGCTTCTCCCTATAGATGCTGCCTGGCCTGCTGTGTTCCACCAGCATTTTGTGTGCGTTGTTCGAATTTCCAACATCTGCAGATTTGCTCTTGTTTGCTCTGACCTCTGATGTTTGGACATACCTGCTGGCACCAGGATTGTTTCAAACTGTCCCGCGGACGATCACTCGAGGTTATCCTCGTGAGAGCTGACTCTCTGCGCATGAGGAGAACCCAAATATTCAGTGACAGCAAAAGTGACCACTCACAATGTGGTCAGTGTCAGAATCAGTCTGGCCCAGTCTTGCAGTTCAACTTTATTGTTGCACTCATAAGCATACTTTATTAAACTCCACATAATATAGAAAAGTAGTGCAGGAACAGGACTCCCAGCCCCACAATGTTGCACCAGACTAATTATGCTAATAACACTTAATCTCTTTTTAAAAAAAACACAGAACTCGTCACCATCATTGTGTGCCGTGTTGCAGAACAGATGATCACGGTCTGTCTACGGCCACGATTGTTCTTGGCAAATTTTCCCCACAGAAGTGGCCTGCCAATGCCTTCCTCTGGGCAATGCCTTTACAAGGCAGGTGACCCTGCCCCCCCCCACCCACTCCCCAGCCATTATCAACCCTGCTCAGAGATTGTCGCTGGCATCAGGACCCAGGACGTGTACCCAGGACTTCTGCAATGCACCATTTGCTGATATGACCATCCAGTAGCTGCTCTCGTGGCGGGGGTGGGGAAGGAGCGGTGAAGTGCGGGTGGGGGGGTCTAAGCAGGTGCGACCCCTTGCCCAAGGGTGAACTGCAGGCTAGCGGAGGGAAGTAGCACCTCACACCTCCTTTGGTGGAGACGTGTCCCCACCCCACCAACCGAGTTAGCGTAACTACAAACTTATATTTACTCATAAAATGCCGAAAGGGACCAGGGGTTTACAAAGCTGACATTTCAAATTAAAACGTGGTTACTATTATCTACAAAACACTCTGGTCTGGAGTGCGGGTCTGGGCACATGGTCCATATCCCTCCATTCTCTTCACCACATCCACAGTTTCTGCTTCCTCCACTGCATCTGGCAGCCCAATCCAGACGTGCACTGTCCTCTCTGTGAAAAAAAACATGCCTCGCTCATCGCATTTTCCCACCTCTGCTTGGCATTTCTACCTCGGGGAAAATATAGCAATGATGCTGGCTAACAGCTCGACACTTGCCCGTAATAATCTTCTGCGGCATAGGAGCAGACTTAGGCCATTTGGCCCATCGAGTCTGATCCATCATTCTATCATGGCTAGTCCCTTTTTTGACTGTACGCTCACCACAGGTGCAAGATTTTCAGTCAAGGCGGCAAGTGCAGTGTTGGCACGCATTTCAAGTGTTACAGAATGTAAAAGCAGAGAGTTAATGCTGAGCCTTTACAAGACACTGGTCAGGTCGCACTTGGGGTATTGTCAACAGGTTTGGGCCCCTTATTTCAGAAAGGATGTATTGTAGCCTCCAGTAATCTTATAATGTTAGAGCATACGACCTAAAACACAGGGACAGAATTAGTCCATTCAGCCCATCGAGTCTGCTCCATAATTCTATCATGGCTGATTCTAGATACCCCTAAACCCCATACACCTTCCTTCTCGCTATAACCTTTGATGCCATGACCGTTCAGGAAGCTATCAGCTTCTGCCTTAGGTATACGCAGACTTGTCCTCCACCGCAGTCTGTGCCAGAGCATTCCACAGATTCCCTGCTCTCTGGCTAAAAAAACACCACCTTGACTCTGTTCTGAAAGGTCACTCCTGAATTCTGAGGCTGTGCCCTCCAGTTCAGGATACCCCCACTATCGGAAACATCCTTACAACATCCACCCCATCTCATCTTCAACATTCAATAGATTTCAATGAGATCCCCCCACATTCTTCTAAATTCCAATGAGTACAGACCCACAGCTGCCAAACGCTCCTGATATGTTAACCCCGTCATTCGCTGAATCATCCTTGTGAATCTCGTCTGGACTCTCTCCAATGACAACACATCCTTTCTGTGATATGGGCCCAAAACTGTTGACACTGTTCCAAGTGCAGCCTGACTGGTGTCTTATAAAGCCTCAGCATTATCATCTAGCTTCTATATTCCTTTGAAGTGAATGCCAACATTGTATTTGCCTTCTTTACCAAAGACTCAACCTTTAAATTAACCTTCTGGGAGTCTTGCATGTCGACTCCCAAGTCCCCTGTAACTCCGTTGTTTGAATATCCTTCCCATTTAGATAACAATCCGCACTATTGTTCCTTTTACCAAAACGCATAATTGTACATTTCCCAACACTGTATTCCATTTGTCTATCCTGCTCTTACATGTCTCTCCTCAGCCTCCAAAAATCCCCACAAAAAAACAATCCAAGTTTGATCCATCTTTCCTTATAGCTGATAATTCCTGAAATCAATTGGACCACGTCCAAGTGAAAAGTCTCAGAAGTATTTGATGTGATTGCAGATACTGGAAACTATGTTGACTTGCCTATTTTTTATCTCACGCACTTTGAGACCAGTCCAGATAAGTGAATACATGTCGCACCCCTACCGTCAGACTCTGAGTGATTTCAATCTGCAGTCAACGCAGTGTCTGTTGGGTCATCGAGAGTGGGCAGGAAGCGTTCGTAGTGCCTGTGGTCGTGGAAAGGGTTGGACTCTTTACGAGCATGGGTGGTGGAGTGCACAGAAAGGGCTGCTGTGTATTGTGAGTGGGGGATATATTGAGAGTGCAGACTGGTTGGGTAGGCTGGGTCATTGGGAGTGTGTGCAGTTGGAGTGATTAGGAATTGTTGGGCTCCATTAGGAGCAGAGGGGTGGGGTGAAGTCAAGATGGTGCTAAACTGTGACTCCTTTGCTTGTGTAACCCTTACCCAACAGGCTGGTATATGTCGAGGGGAAAAAGGAGATCCAGCCACTCTCCAACCCCACCTCCCGTACACGCAGGTGCTGTGAGAATCGAGTTAATGCCTCGCGCCCGCCAACAGTATCAAACCCACAACAAATACCGTTATGAAATACATTTTAAAGAGTTTACTAAAATTAAAAAAAATAGTAGGCAATACAATATATATATATATATACAAGGAAAAAACAAAAGGCGCCAACTTATCAAAGTTCAGTCTGTTTAGTGCACTCGTTGGAGCTCAATCAACGAACCAATCGACCCATCCGGCCGTCGCACCTGGGACCACCCCGGTGGTCTTACGAGCAGTCCAGCACACGTCCACCTTCCTCAGCGTCTTCCTCGGCCTCCCCCTTTCACCAAAAAAACCCGCGAAAAAAACCCCTCCCCCAAATTCCCAGCATCACAAGACACAGTAACATTCCCCATTGATTAACAAATGAATACAATTACCATATCAGCCATTCTAAAGTGAAACAACGGTGAGAGAAACACTTATCCGACAAAGAAGCATTCCTACTTGTAACAAACCAAAGAGGCCAAAGAGGCCATTCTGAGTAACATACACAGGACATTGTACATTTGCCTCTTTGGAAACATCTCTACTTGTATCTTTGAAATCTCCTTTTTCCCTTTTCTGGAGTTGCACCCTGTCTTCAGTTCTTTGTGGGAATGGGACCCGCTCTCAAGGCCTTAGGACCGGCTGCTTTTTGATATCCCGAGGAAGACTAGCACACCTTCAGGGTGCCAGAATTTTGTGGTTCTGGTCCGGAGGACCTGACTGAAGCACCGTGGCAGAACATGGGGAGCAGCGGTCAGCTGCCGGGGTGGGGTCTGTGTGTCTGGGGAGCTGCACCTTGCTGGGCCTGACTGTCTGGGCGCAGAGCTCAGAAAAAGCGACACAACAGACTTCTAACATCGCGAATCAGTGAGATGTTTGTTCTGTCTCCCTTCTCTCTGTGAAACAGGGGACCCCTCTTTTTTCCCCTTATTAAGGAGAGAGTGCGTGTGGTATGCCGAACTACCGTGCAATCTACTGGCCTTTGGAGTACTGCACAACTGTCTTTATTGATGCTTTGCTGCACCCCCTTGAATGTTCGATGGAAGGAGCTGATGCTTCTTTGCTCATGGGAGTGGGGGTGTGGTGAGGGCTGTTCCTTGTGCATAGGAGGGGGCTTTGGTGTTCAAAGGTTTAACTGTCATTCATTCTTTGATGTACACCTCTGTTTCTGTGGATGTTTGTGAAGGAAATGAATTTCAGGATGTATGTTGTATACATTTTTCTGATGGTAAAGGTACCTGCCTGTTGAGAGCGGACAGTGGGAGTGAATTGGAAGAATTGGAGGGTATTCTTTAGGAGTGTGGACAAGGGAAGGGAGTGGGAAGGAGTGAATGGTGGAGGGTGATTCTTTGGGGGTGTGGACAAGAGGAGTGAGAGTGAAGGAGTGGGACATTGGGAGCCTAAGATTGAACAGTAATGGCTGGCTCAAAAAGTATCGTGGGATCAAAGGGTCACCCACCCAGACAGTCTACAAGCACTCCTCCCCTGTCTCCTCTTTAACCTCCCCGTTCTCCAGCCCCTCATTCTTGCTCACAACTTGGAACTGCACAGGGGTTGATCCGGGGATTGAGGACCTGGCCCGGTCACGCCATTTCCTGGACGATAGCAGGAGTGTCCATCGCCCCTGGCCCGAAGCCCTGGAAAAGGTCTTGCGCCGGAAGGTAGCCCGGAAGCCCTCTGTGCTAAAATAATAGACCAGCGGGTCTAGGCAGCAGTTGGAGCTCGACAAGAGCATGGTGATCTGGAGGACGAAGCGGAGTTTGGCCCTCAACTCTGTGTTGCCTGAGTCCTTGGCCCTCAGCCCCGCATAGCTCGCCAGCAGCAGGTTGTAGGGCAGGAAGCACAGGACGAAGATGGTGGCGTTGGCCAGCAGGAGCAGGCGCACTTTCTTCCTCCGGACCTCGCCCTCCCCCTGCCTGCTGCCCCCCCTGCGGCTCAGGGCGTGCAGGATACGGACAGAGCAGTACAGGACGACTGACAGGGGCAGCAGGAAGCCCAGGATCTCCGCCATCACGACGAGGGGCAGCAGCTCCATCTTCCAGGCCCGCTTGGAGAAGCTCTCGAAGCAGCGCACCTCCACGGTGGAGTTGGCGCCCTGGCAGCAGCTGGTGTCGTGGGCCAGGGCCACGGGGATGGACCCCAGGACGATGAGCGCCCAGACCACCCCACACACCTTCCAGGCCACCCGGCGCCGGCGCAGGGGCTGGCAGTAGAGTGGGTGCACGAGCGCCAGAAAGCGGTCGACGTTGATGGCCGCCAGGAAGAGGCAGCTGCCGTACATGTTGAGCTGGAAGAGCGAGCCCGCCAGCTGGCACAGCACATTGCCCAGCGGCCAGAGGTCAGTGGTGAAGTAGTAGATCCGCAGGGGCAGCGCCAGAGTGAAGAGCAGGTCGCAGGCGGCCAGGTTGACCAGGTAAACCGTCACCACCGTCCGCAGGCCCAGGAGGCAGATGAAGACCCAGAGAGCCACGGCGTTGAGCGGGAGGCCGATGGCCAGTTGTACGCTGTGCCAGGCCAGCTGCAGTCGGTGGATCTGATCGTGGTCGCTGCAGTTGGGCAATTCCGTTATGTAGTCATAGTCCCGGCAGACTTCGGGCAACTGGGTGCTGTTCAGGGGCAACTGGGTGCCGTTCAGGGGCAAATGGGTGCCATTCAGCTGCATCTGGGGAGAGTCAGGATTACGGAACAGTTGACGTCAGTGAGCAAATTGCTAAGGAATGCCCCATTCCCAATCGCCCCCCATCCCTTTCCCAATGGGACCTGCTCCGATCTTCGATGAGCACTCGCCCATTCGCAACTGCTCTGTCCCATTCCCATTCAGAGCCCTGTCCTAATGACCCCTTTCACATTCCGAGTATTGGAGTATAAAAGTATAAATTTTGCTGTATAACCAAAACTATGAAGTCAGTTTTGAAACTTGATATTTGATATGTATGTACCCAATTTAGTAGGAGAATGAAATCTTAAGAATGTAGGGGACAATGGTGTTGTTAATGAGTAGTAGCTAAAGAGATGTAGATTAGAACATAATTAAGTCACATAATCCTAGGACTACTATTTGCTATGCATGTATCCTAAAAATTTAGAAGTCAATGGTGTGTTAATGAGAGGTAGCTAAAGAGATGCAGATTAGAACATTGGTCAGTTCTGAGTTTGCTATTTACTATGCATGTACCCAATTTAGTAGGAGAATGAAATCGTAGAAGACAATGGTGTGTTAATGAGAGGCAGCTAAGAGATGTAGATTAGAACATGATTAAATCAATGGGACATACCTGTGGTACCTGTGAAACTGGACTAGGAGATTGATATAAAAAATGCTGTGTCCGGGGATCGGTGGTCAATCAGCGACTAGCTCAATGACTGTGTCAGCTTTGATTTGCAAATTAAAGTTTAACCCTTCTTGAAGAATCTTCTGCGTCTCTTGGTCATTTCTGGGGCACGAGAAACCACGACAAAATTAGCGACCACGGCAGGACCGGAAAGCGACCCGCGGAAAGGAAACGGCATAATGGGGACGCTTCCCAGTCCTCTAGGGACCCCCCACAGGGCTAACAGAATAAAGGGTGCACCCAAACAAAAGGTGAGCGCTTTTGCTACAATTTGGACTAAGAATTCTGTAGTGTTGGGGAGGTCTTGGAGTCTCAGAAGTGTGGAACCACTGCCGAAGGGTCTCTCCGGTCCAAAGAATCTGGCAGAATTGGGGGTTAACAGAGGAGGCTCAGAGGATTGATCAAGAACACTGCAGTGAAGGTAAGTACAAATAAGTTAATAAGAAGTTAAGAAAAAGTCCACGTGGTGTTGGTAAATCCCTGTGGGTACCGCTTCGTATGAAACGAAGGGCTGAACGGGCAGGGAAAGGAAAATAGACTAGGCGTAAAATTAGAGTAAGTTTAGTTAAGAAAAAGTCCACGTGGTGTTAGACTAGGAAGAAAAAGTCCATGTGGTGTTCGACTAGAACTAGGTGTAGAATTAGAGTAAATAATATTATCCAGTAAACAAACTGTGGATCTCTGAAATACCTTAAAAAGAGAGAATAACATGACAGGTAAAGGAACGGCAGTAGAGATTCTGAGCAAAAAATTCCCGTTAATTAAAAATGAGATCACAAAAACTTCAGAAAAATGGGAAAAAAGATCCAATAACCTGGTCACAAAGTGGCCAAGAGAAGGAACGTTTGAGGTAAGTTTGTGCAAAGAAATGGAGGGACTAATTAAAAATTACAAACCAAAAGATAACTCTAAGAAAAGAGGGCAAAAAAGAGAACGAGAAATGGAAGTGCTAAAACTCTTCAGAACGGAGGGAGAAAGGCTGAGGAGGACAGGTAGAATATTGAGTACAAGCGAGGAAGACACTCAGGTGCTGGAAAAACAGCCTGTTAGAGAGAGAGGAGGGTATGGTGAGAAGCTGGCTTCAGCTCCGTACCCGGATGCGAAAGAAACAGTAAGGATCATGAGGAGTCCCTGCCACAGGTGTACAGACACAGACAGGAAGAAAGAGAAGGTGACTCATTGGAGGAGCAAGAGTTAAGTGGAGAGAGAGAGGATGTGAGAATTTGTGGGGAAGAGGTAGGAGGCAGAAGCCCAGAAGAGTAGAAGGAGGCGGTAGAGGAGCGACTTGCGGAAGTAGAGAGAGAGCCAGATAAGTTACTGAGAGGGGGTTGCCAGAAGAGATGCGAAAAATACTCCAGGGGCCAACCAAGTATTGAATCAAGACAGAAGGGAAGGACTCCACAAGGAGACCGAGGGAAGAAGAGAACCCCGGAGACATTTATGTGGGAGGCAGTAAAGACATACCCTGAGACAGGTGGGGAGTCAGGTGAGGAGGAGAGCCAGGGCAGGTGGGAAGAAGGAGGAAGAATGATGCCGTTGTTAGTAAAAGGATCAGGACAAGTGCAGTATATCCCTTGGGGATCCCAGGACCTAGAAGGGCTGAAAAACACTCTGCCCAATCTACATGAAGGAGCAGGGAAATGGATTAGAGCCTTTGAAGAAGAAACAGCGGGACGATTATTGGCTATGGGAGATTTGAAGGCACTGTTGATAAGGTTGATGGGAAACTCCAAATTTAACGAACTAATGGAAATGGCTGGCATAGTAAACTCGAACGACCCAAGAACTGATGGAGATTGGTTTGACAGAGTGAGGCAGAGGGTATGGCAGGCCCTCAGAAAGCTTTATCCACCCAAAGTGGACCCCAAAGCCTTAAAAGGGGATCCACTGGGAGACACTGAAAACCCAGCAGCCGACGTAGAAAACCAATTGAAAAGGTGGAGACTGGAGACTGAGCAAGAGGTGGAGAATAGCTTATTTATGACCTCACTGTTCCGACACAGCATTTTGGATGCAATGCCTCCACAAGTAAAATCCAAACTGGTGGAAGTGGTTGGGCTAATGTCAATGACCCCACAAGAATTTAGAGACCACGTAGTACATGCGGTTGAGAAATACTGGAAAGACAAACGAAGGTTGGCTGAGCAGCAGGAAGAGGTGCAAAGAAAGTTAATACAAATGCAGCTCTAAGAACTCAAAAAGAAGGAAAAAGAGAAAAACAAAAAGATGCTGCCAGCAACCACCGGTCCGAGTACAGCCATCGAACTGGATGAAGCACCGCTATATGGAGGAACCGATCATACTGTAAGACAAGGACTGGAAAACCCCATGCTAATAATCGTCTTTGGAGGAGCATTCCCACAAATGCCCTATCAGGAACAGACTAAATTCAAACAGCCCAGACAGGACTGGAAGTCCCAAGGAGGGGGACAGAGGAGCTATGTGCAGAGGGGACCAGTGAGGAAACAGTGGGAAAGAGAGGTAGAGAGATTGCGCTGGGGATGTAATCAGCCAGGTCACATGAGAAGAGATTGTCTGTTTACACCATGGCCTGTCACACACCAGCAGGAACCGATAAGAAGGGAACTACAGTTTAGCCAAGGACCAGCCCCCACAGGCCCAAGCAGACCTGTGAACCCCTATGCGAGGTATTAGGGGTGTCCCGAGAACTCGAGTGAGAAGGGACATTACCCAATGATAACAAGGGAGGCAGACGAGGAACCCATTGTTCAGGTTATGTTAGAGGGGCAACTGACACCAATGATGATAGATACTGGAGCCACGTACACTTGTGTACAGCCACAGTATGCCCTTCACCTTCCCATGTCAGGAAAGTTTATTAAGACGGTAGGGTTCTCGGGGAAAACACAGTTGACACAGTGCATGGCTCCAGTGCGGTTGAGAATGGGAAATAAAGGAATTGTTTTGCCGGTGCTAGTATTTAAAGGAACTCCGATTAATTTGTTAGGCAGAGATGCCTTATTGAAACTGGAATTAAAATTAGAATGCACCAGAAATGGGCTAAGTGTGGAAAGAGCAGGGGCTCAATTGATAGTGCGAGAAGACAAGAAGGCTAATGTCTTTTGGATAGGAGACATCGCAGATCAGATTCAGGAAACCTGGGAGAAATGGAAAAAGGGCGTGCAGGCTATATTACCCAGGGCTGTAATGCCCAAATCTGAGCTACATTGTACAGTGATTTTTGACAAGACTCAGAACAGGGAGTTAGAGGAGAGATGGCACCTGGAGGTATGCACCCAACAGCACCTGGAAGGGGAGGCTGTGATAATTGGAAAGCAAGGGGCAGCTTTACAAGTTAAGTGGAACATCTTTTTAGAAAAATGGTACAGGATACCGGAGGCTGCGCCCCACGTAACATTTTTGGTAAACAAGGGATATCAATCTAAAGACTTAGGACCCTTAGTTAAGAGTGCTGAAACCGTAACAGTGTGGAGGAAAATCACGCCAGAGGTGTGGATATCAGAAGACAACAATTGTATTAAAATAATGGTAAGTGTAGATATGGTAGGAACAGTCAGAGAGGTCGAAATAACTCCCCAACCACACCTGTCCTTGCTGGGAAAGGAAAGAGGCCAGCAGAAAGATAAAAGGTTAGATGAGTTGCCATCTATTCTGTGGTCACAGCATGACACGGACGTAGGGAAAATAAAAACAGCTAGTCCGGTGGGAATAAGGCTGAAAAAAGGAGCAATTCCACCCAGGAGACCACAATACCCTCTAAGACCAGAAGCAGAAGAGGGAATAGCATCGACAGTGCAGGGGTTGCTTGAAATAGGAGTGCTTAAAAGAACAAACAGTCCATGCAATACCCCGTTGCTGCCGGTCTTAAAAGCGGATAAATCTAAGTGGAAATTGGTGCATGATTTGCGAGCGGTAAATGATGTGGTAGAGGACTGACCAGCGGTAGTCCCCAACCCACACACGCTTTTGACTAATGTTCCACCAGAAGCAAGTTACCTTTCAGTGATTGATTTGTGTTCGGCTTTCTTCAGCATTCCTCTAGAGCCGATCAATGTCAGTATCTGTTTGCATTTACTTACAGAGGTGCTCAGTATACCTATACCAGAATGCCGCAAGGATTTAAACATTCACCACACGTTTTTAATCAGGTATTGAAGGCAGACCTAGAGGGTATACCATCGGAAAGTACATTGTTACAGTATGTGGATGACCTGTTGATTTGCTCCCACAGCGAGGAGCAGTGTGAGCAGGACACTATAACTCTGTTAGAGAAGCTAGCGCACGGAGGACATAAAGTATCCAAAAAGAAACTGCAATTTTGCAAGCAGCAAGTGGAATACTTAGGCAGGGTAATATCCAAGGGAGTGAAGGCGATAGCACCAGATCAGATTGAGGCAATAACTAAGGCCCCCAAACCCCAGACTGTAGGGCAGATGATGACGTTTTTGGGAATGGCAGGGTACAGCTCAGATTGGATAGGAGAATATGCTGAGATTGTGGCACCTTTGAGAAAGATAATGAAAGAAGCAGGACATACAAATTTGAAGAACGGCTTACAGTGGGATGAGAGGCGGAGATAGCTTTCAATACTATTAAGCAGGAAATGCAGTCAGCACCAGAATTAGCTTTGCCTGACTACGAGAAGGTTTTTCATTTGTATGTATCTAACCGATAGGAGGGTTATGTCACAGCAGTTCTAACACAAGAGATAGGCACAAGAAAAGCAAAGCAGCCGATAGCATACTACAGTACGAAACTAGATGAGGTAGCCCAGGGGTATCCACCCTGTTATCAGGGATTGGCGGCGCTGTACTATGCATATGAAAAGGCATCATCTGTAACCCTGGGCTATCCTGTGACTCTGTACACACAGCACAAAGTAGCAGAATTGCTGGAAAGAGGGAAATTTGTGTTGACGCCAGCCAGGATAGCAGCGTATCAGATGCTATTGACATTTCCAGATATAACTATACAGAGATGCACTACCAGTAATATAGCCGATTTTGTCCCTTTGGTCTATGAAGGAGAACCCCATGATTGTGTAGGGAAGACGATGGCATTTGCCAAATTGAGAGCAGATTTACGGTCAGAACCACTAGAGGATGCAAATAAAAAGGTTCTGTTCGGAGATGGCTCTTGTTATAGGGACTATGATAGAAATCATGCAGGGTTCTCAGTAGTACAGCAGGATCAGTCCAGCTATAAGATTATTAGGATGGAGTCCTGCCCCAACCGTGTTCCGCCCAACTAGCGGAAATCAAAGCCCTGACCGCTGTGTGTGAAATGATGGAAGGTGAGACAGTAGACATCGATACTGATTCGGCATATGCTCATGGAGTGTGCCAATTGTTCGGGGCAGTGTGGAAGCAGAGATGTTTTTAAAAAAGTAGCGGAGATCCCATACAACATTGTCAGCAAATTCTAAACTTAATAAAAGCCATAATGAAACCTAAAGCATTGGCTATAGTAAAATGCCAGGCACATAAAAAGGGAAATGATATAATAACAAAGGGAAATCAAGCTGCGGACGAGGCAGCCAGAAAAGCGTCTGGGTGTACATCAGCTGTCATTGCCCCCCAGGTAAGCCTAACTCCAGAACCTGAGGTAGAGGACCTAATTGAAATACAAGGTAAGGCAACTTTGGCAGAACAGACAATGTGGAGACAAAGGGGGGCCAAGAAAAATCCGGAAGGCTTGTGGAGCATGGAAGACGGTTTGTTGGTAGCGCCCACCCCTCTTCTGACGATTCTGATTTCAGAAGCGCATAGGATGGACCATTGTACAAGGGGGGAAGTGATAAAGAAAATAAAGAAGGATGGTTTTTGGTCACCTTATTTACAGGCTTCAGTGGACTTTGTCTTGTCACAGTGCGAGGTATGCGCACAGAATAATGTTCGAAAGGGAATTACAACCCCAATAGGCCACATTCCTGTACCTGAAGGACCATTTAAATATCTAGTGATCGATTACGTAGACATGATAAAGACAGTGAGAGGGAAAAGATACATGCTGGTAGTAATTGATCGATTTAGCAGATGGGTGGAGGCGGTACCTTCAAAAGATCAAGGGGCAAAGACAGTGGTAACATTTCTGACAAATGAAGTGATTCCAAGGTTTGGAATACCTACAGAAGTTAACTCAGACAATGGTTCAGCTTTTATCCAGAAAGTGGTCAAACTGGTACTACAGGCACTGAGGATAAAGCAAGGATTTGGATGTGTATACCACCCTCAGCCGCAGGGCATGGTAGAGAGAATTAATGGAACCCTGAAAGCCAAACTAAACAAAATTTGTGCAGACAATAAACTTAATTGGGTCGATGCTTTACCGTTAGCATTGATGAGTTACCACATGCAAACTAATCGAATAACATGCCTGACACCGCATGAGATGCTCACTGGGAAGCTACCATACCTGTGATAGGGGTAAGCAAAAATGTTGAATGGATAAACTATATATACTACAATCAACAGAGAATCATCAACTACATCGATGATGCACTGGAGGCCTTAGGGCAACAGCTAGATGCATCTAGCAGGACGGCTTGTCAAAACAGACAGGTACTGGATTGGCTTTTGACAGAAAAAGGGTGTGTGTGTGTAATGTTTGGAGAACAATGCTGCACTTTCATACCGAACAATACTAGCCCAGAAGGGTCTTTCACCAGAGCAATAAATAAATTAAAGAATCTGCAGACGGAGGTTAAACAGAATGCAGGATTTGGACATCAGTTTTTTGATTGGTTGGAAAATAGACTCGGAGGATGAGGAGCATGGCTGACTAAAATAGCAATAACTGTCAGTATTATATTGTTGAGCTGTGCGCTTGTGCTGTGCTGTTTTCTTCCTTGTCTCAAGTCTCTTGTAGTGCGTGCTGCAACCAAACAATTTCCGATGCTCGTGGCAATTACTGAAGCAAGCTTAGTGGAGAAAGAAACACCGAAAATGTATCGTTACAGCCTACAACACCTGCAAGATGAACAAGAGGAAAACGACAGTGTGGGAGTAGATTGTAAGGGCTTATGAGTCTTTTTCCCTGTCTCAGGTACAAAGGGACAGATTTTTGGCTCAGCGGCCCAGGGTAACAGGGAGAAAATACTTTGAGGTCTTGGCGCAGAAAATTATAGTTTAACCCGAGATTTGGGAATAAGTGCTTGAGTTTATTGGGGCTTTTGTGCGCGGACTCTTACGTCTTTCTCTATATGAGACCCTCTGGGTCTCAAAGGAGGGATATATTGGAGTATAAAAGTATAAATTTTGCTGTGTAACCAAAACTATGAAGTCAGTTTTGAAACTTGCTATTTGATATGTATGTACCCAATTTAGTAGGAGAATGAAATCTTAAGAATATAGAGGACAATGGTGTGTTAATGAGAAGTAGCTAAAGAGATGTAGATTAGAACATAATTAAGTCACATAATCCTAGGACTACTATTTGCTATGCATGTATCCTAAAAATGTAGAAGTCAATGGTGTGTTAATGAGAGGTAGCTAAAGAGATGTAGATTAGAACATTGGTCAGTTCTGAGTTTGCTATTTACTATGCATGTACCCAATTTAGTAGGAGAATGAAATCGTAGAAGACAATGGTGTGTTAATGAGAGGCAGCTAAGAGATGTAGATTAGAACATACGTGTTCTAATCTATATGTTATATGTTATGTTATGTGTTTCAACATAAGTCAATGGAAACTGGACCAGAAGATTGATATAAAAAATGCTGTGTCCGGGGATCGGTGATCAATCAGCGACCAGCTCTCTGACTGTCTCAGCTTTGATTTGCAAATTAAAGTTTAACCCGTCTTGAAGAATCTTCTGCGTCTCTTGGTCATTTCTGGGGCACGAGAAACCACGACACGATTCGCACCGGTCACAGGTCCCCCACGCACCGTCCGTCTAACTTCCGCCCTACTCCCCACTGTCACAGCCACGGACCGGGCAGCGCAGCAGAGATCAGCATCGGCGCTCACAAATACACACGCGTCAGCCAGTTGTCATCCCACGATGGCTGTACTTAACTCCCTTCTTTCCGCTGTAGCGCTTGTCGTGACCCGAGAATCGTTTCTCCGCCATCTCACGTTTGGCCTCGCTGAGCCAACTTGCTCTGAAGACCAGCAGTGTCCGTTTCATATTTAGACATTCCTTTCAGCAGCAAGTGTTGGCATCTAGTTTTACACGTGAGAGTCCTAGTTAACGGCCCCGTTTGGCCTGACGTTAATTGTTCTCTGAGAGAAATGATTCTTAAGGAGTCCATTTAGAATGTGCTGACACAGAAAGAACGTGCAAAGCAACTTGCAGGGCAACGTATAAACCAATTTGCAAAATCAGGATGAAACAATAGCTTGCTGATTAAAGAAGCGATACAGGTAACGGGAAGACATGCTTAACGGTTGAACAATAACGGTGTTAATGCGCTGAGGCTGATAAGTGGGCCAAAGGGTAGTCACATTTGTAATTTTGTAATGAGATTAAGGAAGAATGTCTGCACCTCACATGGGTGCAACTCACAAAGTCGTAAACAACTAGGGTATAAAAAAACTGTGCAAAGTGTAATTCGGCACTCAATCTAGCAGGAGCTGGTTGGGTCCGACTCTGCAGACTCGAAAAATAAAGTTTACCGTTCTGCAAATTGCTGAGACTCAGTGTGTTTCTGACAACGTGGGGGCTCGTCCGGGATCCACACTCCGGCCGCGATGGACACGAGGAAGGACATCGGAGACGGTGCACCCCGCCGAGTTTGGCGGTCCCTGACTCCTTGCTCGTCGCTCCAACGCGGCTTGAGCGAGTGATATCCGGACAGCGCAGAGCGGTAAACGGGGAGAAGGGGACAGTACCTGGTACTGGAAGTCCCCAGGACGCACCGGGTAAGTGCCTACTATTATAGTAGAAAGGTGCGGGAATAAGTAAGGACGGAGAAGACCGGGGGTCCTCCTGATTAAGTAAGAGCGGAATAAGATGGGAGGGGGTGGCTCTAAAAAGAAAGAGGAGACGGAGAAGACCGGGACCATACCCGGGGGTTCCTCCTGATAGCCCCCTCAGTAGAATGTTTGAGAATTGGGGATGTGGAAGACTAAAAGGGAAACAAAAGAAAAAAATGATACAGTACTGTTTAATTTGGTCGAAACGGCCGATAGAAAAACCTGCGGTCTGGTGGCCGCGGCTTGGGTCTGAGGAGGATTGGGTACGACAAACCTTAAACATTTACGTTAATTCAAAACCAAATGTAAAACCGGAAGAAATTGCTTATGCTTTTTGTTGGGCTCCCTGGCCAGGAGTAACAACAAAGAGTTTTAAATTGGGCATTAAAGGGGAGCGGAAGTGGGACCCACTCGATCATTTACCCCCTCCCTATGTCCAGCCTTCTGCGCCCCTTGCGGGAGCAGAGGGAGGACGTGAAGAAAGTGAAAAAACAGAAGAAATAGACCCGGAGAGGGAAGAGAGGGATGTTAGGGAAAAAGCAAAAGCAAGGAAGGCCACTTTAAGAGGGAGTGCCCAAGATATCGAAAAGAAGTCCGAGCTTATGCCCTCATGGAAGAAGAATAGGGGTGTCAGGGGTCCCAACCCTTGGGGACGAGATACAAGCAGGAACCCCTGGTAAATTTAAAATTAGGTCCTCAAGGGTCAGAAGTAACCTTCATGGTCGACTCAGGAGCTGAAAGAACTAGTATAATCCAAGCCCCTCCGGGAACCAAGATTGGGACCAAAACCATTGGGGTTTCCGGAATAGGAGGAAAAACTATGCAGGTCCCAATAATAGAAGATGTACAGATAAAATGCGACAACCGGGAAGGTATCCAGGATGTGTTATTACTTCCGTCAGCCGGATTCAACTTATTGGGAAGAGATTTGCAGGCACTGCTAGGGATCGGGACGGTGCCATATCAAGGTGAAATTCAGGTGAAACTGTTCGTAATGACTGAAAAGGATGATCAGGAAATAAAGGCCAGTGTCTGGTATCAAGAAGGTAATCGGGGCGGCCTGGACATCACCCCACTGAAAATCACCCTGTTGCCAAACAGCCGCCCGGTGAGAAGACGGCAATATCCCATTGCCATGGAAGGGAGGAGGGGATTACAACCTGTAATTGAGACATTAGTATCAGATGGACTCCTGGAAGAATGTATGTCACCCTTTAATACCCCCATCCTACCGGTCCGAAAGCCCGACGGCACGTATCGAATGGTTCAAGATCTGAGAGGCTTAAATGCGGTAGTCCAAACACGATACCCGGTAGTGCCTAACCCCTATACATTAATGAGCAAAATACCTCCTGAACATGAATGGTTCAGTGTGATAGATCTAAAAGATGCCTTTTGGAGTTGCCCGTTGGAGGAAGGTAGCCGAGATATGTTCGCATTTGAATGGGAAAATCCATTCACTGGGCGGAAGAAGCAACTCCGGTGGACCGTCTTGCCCCAAGGGTTCACGGAGTCCCCAAACCTATTCGAACAGGTACTGGAGCAAGTATTGGCTGGATTCCATTGTACCGAAAAGAACCAACTATTACAGTATGTCGATGACCTACTACTATCGGGACCAGCAGAGGAGGTAGTGCGAGACGATACTATAAGACTCCTGAATTACCTAGGAGAAAAAGGATTGCGGGTGTCCAAGAAGAAACTGCAATTTGTCGAGAAGGAAATAACATATCTCGGACACAGAGTCAGTAAAGGGCACCGCCAAATAACCCCAGAAAGAATAGCGGGAATAACTAAAATACCGCTTCCCAGAACAAAGAAGGAAATAAGACAATTTCTGGGCTTAGTGGGCTATTGCCGGATTTGGATAGAGAATTATACCTCCCTGGTGAAGTTTATGTACGACAAATTGGCAAAGGAAGACCGGGGAATAATCAGCTGGACCGAAGAAGAAGAACAGAAGTTCAGGAAAATAAAAGGGCAACTAATTCGGGCCCCGGTATTAACACTGCCAGCACTGGAAAAGCCCTTTCAGCTGTATGCAACAAACAATGAAGGAACTGCGTTAGGAGTACTAACCCAAGAAAAAGGAGGAAAGCGGCAACCTGTGGCCTTTTTATCAAAAATGTTAGACCCGGTATCCCGGGGATGGCCGACGTGCATACAAGCCGTAGCGGCAGAAGCCGTAGCGGTAGAAGAAGCACGGAAATTAACCTTTGGGGGAAGAATGACGGTGTATACCCCGCACTCCGTTAGCACCCTCTTAGCCCAAAAAGCTCAGCGGTGGTTGACGGACTCTCGCATACTGAAATACGAAACCATTCTGATGGTCGGGGATGATGTAAGCTTTGAAAGGAACAATAGTTGTAACCCGGCACAGTTCTTATACGGGGAATCAATAGGGGAGCCCGACAAACATCAGAAGGCGAGTGGAAGACCCCCGACGGACGGCAAGTACTGAATAAGGAAGTAACTCGTCATATACTGCAACAACTACACCAACAAAGCCATTGGGGAGTGCAAGCTATGTGCGACACTATCCTAAGGGACTATGTTTGTAAAGCGATATTCACACTAGCTCAACAGGAGGTGTGGGGCTGTTACACCTGCCAAAAGGTAATCAAGAAAATGATGCGTGCCACCCATAAGGGGGGACAAACACTAGCCGTCCGACCGTTCCATCGGATCCAAATAGACTTTACGGAACTACCACAAGTTCAGAGATGGAAGTACCTGTTAGTAATTGTGGATCACTTCACTCGGTGGGTGGAAGCATTCCCAACCACTAAAGCGGACGCCCCTACAGTGGCACGGATCCTATTAGAAAATATAGTCCCAAGATATGGAATAATGGGGTCTATTGATTCAGATAGGGGAACACACTTTGCCTCAAAAACACACCAGCTAATCTGTGACGCCTTAGGAATCCAGTGGAAGCTGCACACCCCCTGGCACCCTCAGAGCTCAGGAAGAGTTGAGAGGATGAACAGTACTTTGAAGACGCAATTGACAAAACTAATGATGGAAACCAAGCTACCCTGGACCAAGTGTCTACCCCTGGCCCTACTAAGAATCCGCACGGCTCCTCGAAAAGATATAGGAGTATCCCCTTATGAAATGTTGTTTGGCCTTCCATATTGGAACAAGGTGGAGGGCTATCCTTCCCTGCAAGGGGGAGATGTCTTTGTAAGGGACTATTTACAGGCACTATCTCGTTCTTTTGCAGAATTGCGCAGGAAGGGGTTACTCGCACAAACCCCACCTCTGGACTTCGCACTCCACCGAACTCAGCCCGGTGACTGGGTCCTGATTAAGACTTGGAAGCCAGAGAAGTTACAGCCGCAGTGGGAAGGCCCATTCCAGGTGCTACTGACCACCGAAGCCGCAGTAAGGACAAAAGAAAAAGGGTGGACCCACGCCGCGAGAATCAAGGGACCCGTAAAGCCCGAAGAAGGTGCAGAATGGACTTGCGTCCAGGGAGAAGACCCGATGGTGCTAAAGCTCAAAAGACGGACAGAATGAACTTTGGGACTGTAATGTATATACTGCTATTGTTGAGAAGCGCTGAAGGGGGATGTGATAAGTGCAGGACGACGGTAAGGGTGGGCATGACGGTTTTTCCAGGGTCCTTTGTATCACACTTGCATGTAAACGAGAAATGTTATGACTACAACAAAAAGGAGGAGTATGTGGAAAGTTTAATCTAACCAACTGCTGCTTAAAGATAGATGACAACGGAAAGGTGGTTCAAAAAATATCAGATAAAATAAGGAAACTGGCCCACGTGCCGGTACAGACCTGGAAGCCGCTGGGGTATTGGGACTGGCTGGACGGATGGTTGACAGGAGGCTGGTGGCGAACCGCTTTAGGGGTTATAGGAGGGGGATTGATGGTCCTCCTTCTGCTACCATGTCTGATCCCCTGCTTGCGGGAGCTAGTAGCTCGGGTGGCAAGACAAGTCATGCAACCAGGGGCCCCAGCTGATCCTGTTCAGGTACTCCTACAAAGGGAAATAGAGCTAGAGGAAGAAGCCTATGTAAACCCGTGGCAAAAGCCCAACTGATAGCACATTCTAAAAAGAAAAAGGGTGGATTGAGAGAAATGATTCTTAAGGAGTCCATTTAGAATGTGCTGACACAGAAAGAACGTGCAAAGCAACTTGCAGGGCAACGTATAAACCAATTTGCAAAATCAGGATGAAACAATAGCTTGCTGATTAAAGAAGCGATACAGGTAACGGGAAGACATGCTTAATGGTTGAACAATAACGGTGTTAATGCGCTGAGGCTGATAAGTGGGCCAAAGGGTAGTCACATTTGTAATTTTGTAATGAGATTAAGGAAGAATGTCTGCACCTCACATGGGTGCAACTCACAAA
Organism: Hypanus sabinus; assembly: GCF_030144855.1. NCBI lineage: Eukaryota > Metazoa > Chordata > Chondrichthyes > Myliobatiformes > Dasyatidae > Hypanus > Hypanus sabinus. The sequence continues at coordinate 2,698,432 of NC_082737.1, read as the reverse complement.
GTCGTAAACAACTAGGGTATAAAAAAACTGTGCAAAGTGTAATTCGGCACTCAATCTAGCAGGAGCTGGTTGGGTCCGACTCTGCAGACTCGAAAAATAAAGTTTACCGTTCTGCAAATTGCTGAGACTCAGTGTGTTTCTGACATTCTCTTTTCCATTAAACGTCTGTGAGCTATCAGTGTCTCTCTCTCGCCGCACTTGGGCCATATCCAAATGAACTGACAGCAAAAGAAGGGAGGTAAATACAGTACTGTCGTGAAATAATGTGTATATTCAGGAGAGCACAAATGCTGAATCTGCTGTGCAGCATCGCCTGTGGCTGTGAAACCCGTTCCCCTCACACTCATATTGTCTGTCCTGAACTACCCCATTCAGAATGTCCGTGTCCCATTCCCGATAAACCCCGCCCCCACTCCCGACAAACCCCGCCCCCACTCCCGACAAACCCCGCCCCCACTCCCGACAAACCCCGCCCCCACTCCCAATGTGCCCTCAGCACATCCTCAATGACCATCTCCAATTTCTCCTGACTGCTCCATCACCAATGAATCCTGCCAACCCCCACCGCATCCTCCTTCCCATTCCCGTGGACTTCTCCCTAAATCCCATGCCTGTACCAAATCTGATTGGCCCCGACCCATTCCCAGTCGATCCAACTCCATTCCCGGCGGTGGCTGTCAGTTCACAATTACAGCCCCATTCCCAATGACACGTCCCATTCTGAATTTCCTCCATTCCTTTCCCAGTGTCCCCTGCGCAACTCCTGACGATCCCATCTCAGACCAAACGGCGTTCCGATCCTAATGGCTCGCACTATTCCCAAAAGTGGCAGCAGGTCTGATTCCCCATTATCATTGATCTGTTGGTCTTTCCCAATAACCCATTTGGCAGACCCAATGGCCCCTCCCATTTCCCAGTGACCCCCTTCCCCATCCCCAATAACCACAATAAGACCATTAGACTCAGGAACAGAATGAGGCCATTCAGTCCATCCAGTCCACTCCGCCATTCCATCATTGCTGATCCCGGATCCCACTCGAACCGCATACACTTGCCTTCTCACCATATCCTTGGATGCCCTGACCAATTAGGAAACGATCAATTCCCACCTTAAATATACCCACGGATTTGGCCTCTGCAGTCTGTGGCAGAGCATTCCACAGATTCACTACTCTCTGGCTAAAAAAATTGCTCCTTACCTCTGTTCTAATAGGTCACCCCTCAGTTTTGAGGCTGTGCCCTCTAGTTCTGGATACCCCCACCACAGGAAACATCCTCTACACATCCACCCTATCTAGTCCTTTCAACATTCGGTACGATCAAAGATCCCCCCCACCCCCACATAATTCTACATTCCAGTGAGTACAGGCCCAAAGCAGCCAAGCACTCGTCGTATGTTAACCCCTTCATTCCCGGAATCATCTTCCTGAACCTCCTCTGGACTCTCTCAAATAATAACACATCCTTCCTGAGAAATGGGGCCAGATCTGTTGACAGATTTGTCTCAAACTGAATGAGAATGGCAGTGCCCCCGATCACCAGTGCAGCAGGACATGGGGAAGCTGCTAGCTTGTGTTTGGCCATGAACTTGAAGCTCTCACCTATCTCTGCAATAGCTTGATCAATGAGGGGAGGATGAGACAGAAAGCAGGCAGGGAATCTGCTGGAAAGCTGGGATGACAAGAAGCTCTCTTGGGAGCTTCAAGTTCCTGGGTCTAAATGGCACCGTCAATTTGTCCAGGTCCAACCATAAGTACGCTGTGATTGAAACAGCACCTCTGCTTGCAGAAAATGTTGAGCAAATCCAAAATGCTCCCCAAAGATCATCACCAATCATGTCATCGACCCTCCACAAAAAAACATCTTATCCAGATGCGTCAAGGCTTGAAATAGCAAGTGCTCTGCACAAGCCCATCAGGAAACCCAGCTTCCCCTTCCACTGGCTCCTCCTGCACTTCCTGCTGCAGTTAATATCATCCAGCACCTCTTCCTCTCTGCCATTGGACAAAAAATGTAGGTACCCGACTCTTAAGTGGACCTTGTTTGCTGAAGTCAACTTCATCCCCAGTCAATGACATTATGACCCGTCCATCACAACACATTCTCTGCAATTCTACATTCTGATTTCCTTTTGGATTCTGGATGCACCTGCTTCAGCGGGCACAACCTGCCTGGATGGCATGCAATAGAATTAAAGCTTCCCAGTGTAAAGCTGACAAAAATCAATGGGAGCTGATTGCAGGTGTAATTTGGAGAAGGGGGTGATGAAGGCCTTTCAGCATGCTTGCCTTCATCAGGGAGAACAAATGGCAGGAGGCCATGTACACCTGCACAAAACAGTACTGAGTTCCTCCCAGTTTTACTGGGCGGATTAGCTGAGTGCTCAAAGTTGATAGCTTTCAGAATGGTCAGGGCATCAAAGGATATGCGGAGGAGGGGAGTGGTGTGAGGGAGAGCAGGAGTTGTGCGTGCGGGAGGACAGAAGGTGCGCAGGGGTTTGGAGGGTCATGTGCGGGGGAGGGAGTGGTGTGAGGGAGAGCAGGAGTTGTGCGTGCGGGAGGACAGAAGGTGCGCAGGGGTTTGGAGGGTCGTGTGAGGGGGAGGGTGGGGTAGGTGGGGGAAGGCGAGAGGCATGCAGGGGTGAGACGGAGGTGCATGGAGTGGAGAGGGACGAGTGTGGAGAGGAAGAGAGAGGTGTATGGGGGGAGAAGGAGGAGTGTGTGGGAGTGGGTGGTGAACATGGGAGGGAGAGGGGGTGTGTATAGGGGAGAGAGTGGTGTGTATAGGGGAGAGAGTGGTGTGTAGGGAAGAGTGTGTGGTGTAGAGGGAGGCGTGCAAGTGGGGAGGGGGTTGTGTGTGTGGGAGTGAAGTGAAGTGTGGGGGTGTGAAGAGGGAGGTTCATGGGTAGTGTCAGGGTGGTGCTTTGAGGGGAACAGTAGCTGAGTTTGGGCATGGGGAGGAGCATAGGTAATAGAGGGATGTGTGCAGGGGAGAGGGAGGATAGTTGGGGAGAGGGTGGTGTGTGGAGTAAGGGAGATGTGTGGAATGAGAGGGAGGAGAGCTAAGTGAGAGGGGAGAGTAGCAGGAGAGGGGGAGACTAGGGGAGAGTAGCGGGAGGAGGAGGAGAGAAGTGGGAGTAGGTGGAGTGTGGACGGGAGACGGGAGGAGAGGGAGAGTGGGGTAGAATGGTGGAGAGTGGGGGAGGAGGAGATTAGTGGAGAGGAGAGGAGGAGAGGGAGGAAAGTAGGGGAGACGGTGGAGAGTAGGGGAGAGGGTGGTGTGGGGGAGAGGGAGAATTGGTGGGAGAGGGGCGGTGTGTGGGTGGAGAGGGAGGTGTATTGCGGAGAGGGATGTGTGAGGCGAGAGGGAGGTGTGAAGGGAGAGGGGGAGAGTTGTGGGGTGATAGTGAGGATCGTGGCAGGGCGAGAGGGAGGTGTGGGGAGGAGATGGAATGGGGAAAAGGAGGAAAAGAGGTTAGAACATCTGACCATTAATCATAGGAGTAGAACAAGGCCATTCAGCTCATGGAGATTGCTCTGCCATTCCATCATGGCTGATACAAGATTCCATTCAACCCCCTACATCTACCTTCTTGCCATATCCATTAATAGCCTGACCGATCAGAAACAATCAACTTCTGACTGAAATATATGCATGGACTTGGCCTCCGTCGCAGTCTGTGGCAGAACATTCCACAGATTTACTACTCTCAGGCTAACAAAATTCCTCCTTCCTTCTGTACTGAAAGGTTGCCCCTCAATGTTGAGGCTGTGCCCTTGAGTTCTGGATACCCCCACCACAGGAAACATCCTCTCTACATCCACCCTATCCACTCCTCTCAACATTCGATAGGTTTCAATGAGATCCCCCAGCATCCTTCTGAAATTCCAGTAAGTAGAGGCTCAAAGCTGCCAAACAAAACCTCAGATGTTAACCCCTTCATTCCTGGAATCATCCTCATGAGTGTCCTCTGAACTCTTAAATGACAACACATCCTTTCTGAGATATGGGCCCAAAGCTGTTGACAGTAGTCCGTGTGGCCTGATTACTGTCTTATAAAGGCTCAGCATTATCTCCTTAATTTTATGTTCTGTTCTCCTTGAAATAAATACCAACGTTGCATTAACCTTCTTTACCACAGACTCAACCTGTAATGTAAGCTTCTGGGAGTCTTGCACGATGAGTCTTAAGTCCCTTTGCATTTCTGATGTTTGAAACTTCTCCCCAATTTAGATAATAGTCTGCACTACCAAAATGCATTATCATACATTTCCCAACACTGTATTCCATCTGCCACATTTTTGCCCATTTTTCTAATTTGTCAAAGTCCTCTGCAATTGCATTGCTTCCTCAGCACAACCTACCCATCCAGCTTTGTACCATCTTCAAACTTTGCCACAAAGCCATTAATTCCAGTACCTAAATCACTGACAAACAAGGTGAAAAGTAACATTCCCAATACTGACCCTTGAGGAACATCACTAGTCACTGGCTGCCAACCAGAAAAGGCCCCTTTTATTCCCACTCACTGCTTCCTGCCTGTCAGTCATTCCACTATCCATGCCAGTATCTTTCCTGTAACGGCAAAGGATTTTATCTTGTTAAGCAGCCTCATATGGCACCTGATCAAATGTCTTCTGAAAATCCGAGTAAATGACATCCACTGCCCCTGCTTCTTACTTCCTTGAAGAATTCTAACATATTTGTCCGGAAGATTTACCTTCACAGAAACCATTGTGACTTTGACTGATCTTATCATTAGTCTCTTAGCACCCAAAACCTCATCCTTAATAATAGACTCTAACACTTTCCCAATCACTGAGGTTAAGTTAACTGGCCTATAATTCTCAGCCTGAAACGTCGACAGTTTCGATGCTGCCTGGCCTGCTGTGTTCCAACAGCATTTTGTGTGTGTTACTTGAATTTCCAGCATCTGCAGATTTCCTCGTGTTGGTTTATTATTTGTTTTCTTTTGCCAGAGTTGAAAGACTTTTGCAATTTTCCAGCCCTCGGGGACCATGGCAGAATCAATTGATCCCTTAAAGATCACGGCCAATGCATCCATTATCATTCATTATGTGGACCATCTGGCCCAGATGACTTGTCCTTTTTAAGACATTTGAGTTTTCCTTGCACTCTGTCCTTTGTTATAGCAATAATGCCCACTCCTGCTCCCTGACACTCACAGACCTCTGCCACACAGTGAAGACTGATGCAAAGTACCCATTATTTTCATCTGCCATTTCATTGACCGTCATTACTACCTCACCAGCATCATTTTCCAGTGGTCCAATCCCAACTCTCACCTCTCTTTTACTCTTTATAATGGGAAAAAACTTTCAGTTTCCTGCTTTATATTATTGGCCTGTCTGCCATCATATTTTATCCTTTCCCTTCTTACAGTTTTTTTAATGGCCTTTGCTGAATTTAAAAATCTTTCCAATCATCCAACTTCCCACTCAGTTTTGTTAGCTCATATGCCCTTTCCTTGGCTTTTATGGAGTCTTTTACTTAGTCAGCCCCTACGATTTGAGAGCTTCTTCCACTGTGGGACACACCTATCCTGTGCCTTGTGGACTATTCCCAAAAACTTCAGTCATCTCTGCTCTGCAGTCATCCATGCCAGTCTCCTCCTCCACCCGGGCAATCTCCTCTCTAATACTTCTGAAATTCCCTGTATACCATTGTGATACTGATACATGTGACTTGTGCTTCTCCCTGTCGAACTGCAGTATGAACTTAACCATAATATTATTACTGCCTCCGAAGGTTCCTTTACATAAAATGCCATATTAAGATCTGGATTATTACAGAACACCCAATCTAAGATGCCCTTTCCCCAAGTAGGCTCAAGCACAAGCTGTCCTAAAAAGCCAACTCTCAGACATGGAACAAATTCCATCATTTGTGATCCAACACCAACTTGATTTTCCTAATCCCCTTGCATATTGAAGTCCACCATTACAATTGTGTCATTACCCGTATTACATGCCTTTTCCAGCTCCCTTTGCAATCTCAACCCCACACCTTGACAACTATTTATGATTTTCCATATGAGACCTATATATAATTTCCCATTATTATTTTTCACCCTTGCAATTTCTTAACTCCACCCACAAAGTTTCAACATTCTCTGACCCCATGACTCCTCTTCCTCAAGGTGTAATTCCATCTCTTACTAACAGAGCCACATCACCACCTATGTACTCCTTCCTGCCTGTCCTTTCGATACAATGTACATCCTTTGATGCTAAGCTCCCACCTAGGGCCTTCTTTCGGCCACGACTCAGTGATGCCCGCAAGGTCAAACCGACCAATCTGTAATAGTGCCTCGAGTCTGTCCACCTTATTCCAAATGCTACACTCATTTGCATACAGCTCTCGGCTCCATCGTACTGGTTCCCAACCCCTACCATAGTAGCTTACACACTCCCAAAAGCTCCAGCAAACCTGCTCTCAAGAATCTTGGATTCAAGTGCAGCCTGTTTCTTTTGTACAGCTCCCAGCAGAAGAGGTCACAATTATCCAGAAATCTGAATCTCTGCCCCTGCTCCAATTCTTCATCCCCGCATTTATCTGCCACTTCATTCTGTAACTATCCTCACTGTCAGGCGAAAGTGGTGAGAGGTGGGATGAGGGGAAGGGGGAGAGAAAGGAGAGGGCCATGGGAGAGAATGGGAGGGGAAATGGTTTTGTGTATTTATAAAATGGGGAGAGGAGACAGGTGGGCAATGAGAGGCAGAGTGTGAGAAATAGGTGGGGAATTGGGAAGTGGGACACGGGGGCAGAGCTCGAGAGGATAAACATGGGCTCATTGCAAGATGGGGTGGTCAATGTTAAGCAAGGAAGTCACGCTCCAAGTAGGCTGAGACCTGCTCGCTTCTCTTTGCCTCTCCCTCCCACACACACGATGCCAACACTGTGAGCACAGATGCCGAGCAGACCTACCTTCCTCACCTGGATCGCGTTTCAGGAGCTGGCCCCTTCACGTGCACCGGAGCATCGGTCTGACAGCTGCTATCTTCTGCCGGAGATCTCTCTCTGTGGAGGGGGGTGGAAGGCCATAAAGATCTGTAAGGCCACGCATGGTCATGCCTCCGAGGGCACGGTCGCACACCAATGGTCGTGATCTCTGGGAGAAGCTGCTTGATCTGGGTGCAGAGTTTCGGGAGGATATGACGAGGGCAGTTGTGGATTTGGGTTTAGTAAAATGCTGATTGGGGTATGCTTGTGAAGGTTAGCAAGCAGCTCTGCTCACCACAAGACAGGAACAGTGCTCAAGTGGTTTCAGAGGAAGTCCCACAGCATTAAATTCACTCGGAAACCACGAATTGCAGACAGACCAAAGTTTGGTGCACTTGCAGAGTGCCAGGCCCAAAATGCAATATTCTTTTTAATTTGAGTAGGTACATGTGACTCTGGAAATTGCAGGAATTTACAGGAAAGCAGAAAGATCAAGGAGATTTGAGGGTGGGAAATGAAGCAGACATTTTGCACGTGTTGTCACATGCAGCTGCAGATTAGCAATCCGCCAGAGAGGCTGATCTTATTTGATTCTGCTGAATGGGGAAGTGTTAAATTGGAAACAGTGTAGAACAAAAATGTTTCACCAAGATGCTGTCTGCTCTCACGCAACAGTGACAAAGAGAGGCTGAACGGTCTCGGAGTGTATCCACTGCAGGAGAATGAGGCGTGATCTCATGAGGGCCTCAGATAGGGTGGAAGCACACAGTCTTTGTGGAAGTCAGGGACTTGGACCTTGGACACCTGTTTAATGAGAGAGAGAGAGAGAGAGAGAGAGAGAGAGAGAGAGAGAGAGAGAGAGAGAGAGAGAGAGAGAGAGAGAGGGAGAGAGTCAGAGAGAGCGAGAGAGACAGAGACAGAGAGTGAGAGACAAGCTGAGATAGAGACAGAAGGAGAGAGACAGAGACAGTGAGAGAGAGACTGAGATAGAGAGAAACAGAGAGAGACAGAGATAGAGACAGAGAGAGCGCGAGAGAGAGACAGAGGGAGAGAGAGACTGACAGAGAGAGACAGAGAGAGAGCGAGAGCGAGAGCGAGAGAGAGAGAGAGAGAGAGAGAGAGAGAGAGAGAGAGAGAGAGAGAGAGAGAGAGAGAGAGAGAGAGAGAGAGAGGGAGAGAGAGAGAGAGAGAGAGAGAGAGAAGAGAGAGAGAGAGAGAGAGAGAGGAGAGAGGGAGAGAGTCAGAGAGAGCGAGAGAGACAGAGACAGAGAGTGAGAGACAAGCTGAGATAGAGACAGAAGGAGAGAGACAGAGACAGTGAGAGAGAGACTGAGATAGAGAGAAACAGAGAGAGACAGAGATAGAGACAGAGAGCGCGAGAGAGAGACAGAGGGAGAGAGAGACTGACAGAGAGAGACAGAGAGAGAGCGAGAGCGAGAGCGAGAGCGAGAGAGAGAGAGAGAGAGAGAGAGAGAGAGAGAGAGAATATTTTGGGTGGAGACGCTTCAGCAGGACTGGGGGAAGAAAAGATGAGAAGTAGATTTAAAACAGTGTCGGGGGTGGGGGAGAAGTGAGAGAAACTCAGGTGATAGGTGAAACTGGGAGGGGTAAGTGTGAAGTAAAGAGCTGAGAAGTTGATCGGGGAGAGAGATACAGGGCTGGAGAAAGTGGAACATAATAGGAGAGGACAGAAGGCCATGGAAGACAGAACGGGGGAAGGAGCACCTGAAGGAGGTGATGCACAGGCAAGGAGAAGGTGAGAGAGGGAAAAGGGGATGGGGAATGTTGAGGGGAGAGGGGCATTACTGGGAGTTTGAGAAATCAAGGCTCATGACATCATTTGGAGGCTACCCAGATGGAATGCTGGTCCTCTAGCCTGAGTGTGGCCTTATCGAGGAGGCCATGGATTGACCTATCGGAACCCGAGGGACTCTCGTCTGCACCCAGGGCGCAGTCAATTCGTGCGATTGGGTGTCAGAGGAAGATCCATCAACAGTATTTAGGAGAGACTTGGACAGGGACGGAGAGCAAAGGCAGAGAGTGGTGTGAGGCACATAAGCAAATGGGTCTATCTTCAACAGGGCCGGGCCAGTCTGCCAAAGGGCCTACCCCCACACCGAAGCACTCTAGGAGCTGTGGGGGATGTCGACTGGGACGATGTGACGCTACGTACGGTCTGCTGGGGCAGGTGAGAAGCTGACGAGGAAGGCCGGTTCCGCTCTGGGGAGGGGATGGAACTGGATACCCGGGTGGTTGTGTTGATGCTGCAGAAGCTACAGAGCATTATGGAGGACCCCTCGCACTTTTAGTAACAGACTGATTCCACTGAGGAGGACCACTGAACCCCACAGGAGATCCTTTGTCCCTGTGGCTGTCAGACTCTGCAACTCCTCTTCCTTCAGTATACAAGTTTCATTGCTCCTCTGCATTTTTAAGTGTTACCTTTTAATACACATTTGGTCTCTTTCATACCTCAATGTTTGCATTTTGCATTTTAGAGAACATGTATCTGACTGAGCAACCTTGCAACAATAACTTCCTTCAGGATAAATAAAATTTGAGAGGAGAGGCTAGAAATGTTTGAACTCTTTCCTCGGCTGCATTGGAGCCTGAAGGGAGACGTCTTGGATGAGAAGCTGGGCGCCAGGCTCAGAAAACGTCATTGCTACGGTCAGAGTCTGAATCAGATTTAACACATGCAACGGCCTCATACATCATAATAAAGAAACCTAAAAATCACAACAGTACATCAAATCAGCTCCTCCCGGGCTCCAGGCTGGGTAGAGAGAATGACTATAACCGGCGTTTCGGCGCCAGACTCTGCCATCTTCACCAGGGATGACGGCTGAGCTTGCCATTGAAACGCCGGCTCTGATTGATACCTGAACCCGGCTGGAAGCCTGACAGGAGTTTATCTATCAGCGTGTCTGATCGGTTATTGATTTACGATTATATACCTGTGGTTAAACACACACACGCAAATAAAAACATTGGCCAATCAGAAACCTGCTGGCAGAGGGGAAGCAGATGTCCCTGAAACATTGAGTGTGTGTCTTCAGGCTCCTGTCCCTCCTCTCTGATGGTGGTAATAGGAAGAGGGCATGTCCTGGGTGGTGGGGGTCCTGACTAATGGATACTGAATTTGTTGATTTCTATTGCACATTTGTTGCTTGTCAGTCTTTGTTTTTGTGTAGTTTTTCATTGAATCTATTGTATTTCTTTGTTCCACTCTGAATGCCGGGAAGAAAATGAATTGCAGGGTGTGATATAGTAATATGTAGCAAAACATGTACAATGCTGCAGGAACTCGACAGTTCAGGCAGTATTGAGTAAACAGTCCACGATTTGGGCTGAGAACCTTTGTCAGGACTGAGAGGGAAGGGGAGGGGGTGAAGTCAGATGGGTTGGAATGGTCAAGAGCTGGAGAAGAAAGAATCTGACAGGAGAGGAGAGTGGACAATTGGAGAAAGGGAAGGTGTGTGTGTGTTTGTGTGTGTGTGTGTGTGTGTGTGTGTGTGTGTGTGTTTGTGTGTGTGTGTGTGTGTGTGTGTGTGTGTGTGTGTGTGTGTGTGTGTGTGTGTGTGTGTGTGTGTGGGGGGGGGGGGGATTTTCGTACTTTATCATTTCCCTACACTGCTCTTTTCTCAGTAGTTTTTACACATAATTCTGCATTGTCAGGGCTGTACCTCATGCCAGCTCAGCTACTCTGATGGTTTGACCTGCACAAACAGTATGCAGGACAAAGCTTTTCAGCACGTCTTGGAGCATGTGACAAGAATAAGCCAGTAGCAATACCTGACCAACACATGCAAAATGCCGGAGGAACTCAGCAGGCTGGGTAGCATCTGCGGCTCTGACTCCTCCTCCCTTTTCTCCCCCAGGGTCTTGGCCCGGAACGTCGGCTGTTTGCTTTTTTCCAGAGATGCTGCCTGGCCTGCTGGGTCCCTCCTGCATCTCATGTGTGTTGCTCGGATTTCCAGCATCTGCAGATTGTCCCTTGTTTGTGCTGGCACTGGAGAGGCTTCGGAGAAGGATCACAAGGATGATTCCAGGAATGTGAAATGACTTTGGTTCTGTACTCACTGGAATTTAGAAGGGTGGTGGGGAAGGGGAAAATCAAGTTGAAACCTACCAAATGTTGAAAGACCTGGACAGAGTAGATGTGCAAAGGAAGTTTCCCATCGTGGGGCGAGTCCAGGACAAGATGGCACAGCCTCAGGATAGAGGGGCGTCCATTTAAAACAGAGAGTTGGAGAATTTTCATCAGGCAGAGGATGTGTGGATGTGTGGAATTTTTTTACCACAGTCAGCTGTGGGGGCCAGGTTGTTGGGTGTACTTAAGGCAGAGATCGATAGGTTCTTGATTTGACACAGCACCAAGGGTTATGGGGAGAATGCCCGGGAGTGTGGCTGAGAAGAGGGTAAGAGAAAAGGGATCAGCCATGACGGAGCAGACTTGATGGGCTGAGTGGCCTAATTATGCTCCAGTGTCTTATGGTCCCTCCTTTTTTTTGCACATTAATGTCCACTTAACAGCCTCTTGAACCATGATATTTACCTGCAGCACTGCCACTGGCAGCTCATTACCGGCAGCCATGACACTCTGTGAAAAAGAAACTAGCCGCACTCATCTCCTTTAAACTTCCTCCCCCCACCTGAAAACACAGCCTCTACTATTTGACATTCCTACCCTGGGGACTGGAAGATTCTGACTGCCAATGTTATCATTTCTACCAGGTCTCCCCTGAGCCTCCAACGCTCCAGAGAAAACCACCCAAGTTTTTCCAAACTCTCCTTTGTACTTCACAAACTTTCATGTAGGCCGCACCTGCTGAAAGTCTTCTGCCCCCTCTGCGAGGTCTGTGCATCCTTCCTGTAAACCCTCTGCAATGTCTTAGACATATGGAGCCCAGCACTGTTCACAATACTCAATCAGTATGGAGGGGCTACTGCACAGGACCGAAAGAAGCTGCAGGAGGTTATAAATCAAGTCGACCCCATCTTGGGCACTAGCCTACAAAGTACTCAGGACATCTTCAAGAAGCGGTGTCGCAGAAAGGCAGTGTCCATTATTAAGGACCCCAGGCACCCAGGGCTTCCCCTTTTCTCACTGTTACCATCAGGTAGGAGGTACAGAAGCCTGTAGTCACAAACTCAGCGATTCAGTGACAGCTTCTTCCCCTCTGCCCTCCAATTCCTAAATGGACATTGAATCTACGGACACTACCTCAGTTCAAAACAATATACAGTATTTCTGTTTCCACACATTCTTTCTTTCTCAATTCTTTTTATTGATTTTCATATATACATATAAAAAAAACATAACATAATAATGAGTAAATTATGAATACAATAGACTTGAAGTCACATTGATAATAAGATAACAATATCCTATTAAACATCAGTAGAAAAAAAAATACCTTAATCAATCAAGTCCATATGATTATATATGAAAAAAAAATAACCATTAAAAGAAGAAAAAATTTGAAAATATGTGAAAAAAGTATATATTAAGAAAAATAAAACACTAAACTAAACTAACATGGGCAATAATAATAGTTTACAAGTATATGATAGTGTCAAAAAACTCCGGAACTCCATACCTGAACAAGAATAAGCAGAAAGAATGTCTGGAAAAGGCCAAATTAATTCATATGAAAATGTCGAATAAACGGTCTCCAAGTTTCTTCAAATTTAATTGATGAATCAAAAATAGTGCTTCTAATTTTTTCCAGGCTCAGATAAGAAATAGTTTGAGAAAGCCACTGAAATGTGGTAGGAGGATTTACTTCTTTCCAATTTTGTAATATAGACCTTCTGGCCATTAATGTTACAAAAGCAATCATTCGTCTGATTGAAGGGGAAAACTGATTACCATCTTCATTTGGTATGCCAAAAATTGCAGTAATAAAATGAGGTTGTAAATCTATATTCCAAATTGAGGAAATAGTAGTAAATATGTCCTTCCAGTAATTATGTAAAGTGGGACATGACCAAAACATATGGGTCAATGAGGCCACTTCTGAATGACACATTGAGGGTTAATATGAGAATAGAATCGAGCAAGTTTATCTTTAGACATATGAGCTGTATGTACAATTTTAAATTGTATTAAAGCATGTTTAGCACATATAGAAGAAGAATTAACCATTTGCAAAATTTTTTCCCATTTATCTGTTGATATATTATATCGAAGTTCTTTTTCCCATTCTTGTTTAATTCTAACTGATATTTCTGGTTGTATCTTCATAATCATATTATAAATAAAAGCTACTAATCCCTTCTGACAAGGGTTTAAGGTAAAAATCAAATCTGTAAAGTCCACCAAAGTTGAATTAGGAAAAGATGGTAAAACTTTATGTAAGAAATTTCTAATTTGTAAATATCTGAAAAAATTAGATTTAGGTAATTCAAATTTGTTGGAAAGTTGGTCAAATGACATCAAAGTATCTTCAAAAAAGAGATCACGAAAACATTTTATACCTTTCCTTTTCCATATGTTAAAAGCTTGATCTGTCCAAGAGGGTTTGAAAAAGAAATTAAGTAAGATAGGGCTATCAAGAACAAAGTTTTTCAAAGTAAAAAACTTACGAAATTGAAACCAAATTCGTAATGTATGTTTAATAACAGGATTAGTTATTTGTTTATTAAATTTAACTAAATCAGCAGGAAGACAAGAACCAAGAACAGAGAATAGAGAATATCCCTTTACCTCATTACATTCCAAATTTACCCACTGTGGGCACAATGGTGAATCCAAATCTAGTTTCCAATACATTAAATTACGAATATTATTTGCCCAATAATAAAATCTAAAGTTAGGTAAAGCTAAACCACCATCTTTTTTAGATTTTTGTAATTGCTTTTTACTTAACCTAGGGTTTTTATTTTGCCACACAAATGAGGAAATTTTTGAATCAATGTTATCAAAAAAAGATTTAGAAATAAAAACTGGTAAGGCTTGAAATAAGTATAAAAATTTCGGTAAAATCATCATTTTAATAGCATTAATCCGACCAATTAATGATAAAAACAAAGGAGACCATCTTGTAGTAAGTTGATGAATTTGATGAAGCATAGGTAAAAAATTCAGTCTAAATAAATCTTTATATTTCTTGGTAATTTTTATACCTAAATAGGTAAAGTTATCAGTAACAACTTTAAATGGTATCCTATCACTCAATAAAGTTTGTGCATTTAAAGGAAATAATTCACTCTTATTAAATTTAGTTTATAACCAGAAAAAGTACCAAATTGAACCAACAAGGATAAAATAGCGGGAATAGACCTATCAGGGTCAGAATCCACACATTTTTAACACATCTATTCAATATACGTAATTGATTTACTTGCTTATTTATCATTATATTTATTTTATTTATTATTTTTTTTCAGCTGGATTATGTACTGCATTGAACTGCTGCTGCTAAGTTAACAAATTTCACGTCACATGCCGGTGACAACAAACCTGATTCTGATTCAGTATTGGGCAGACAGAAGACATCTGATTTCTCTAGTGCCTTCAGTACAATCCAACCTCTTGTTCTGAGCGAGAAGCTGCAAAGACAAACCTACTACCTCTTGGATTACTGACTACCCGACAGATAGACCACAGTTTGCACGGCTGGTAGTTCTGTCTGAGATGGTCGCAGGTGGCACTGGAGCACCACAAGGCACTGTCCTGTCTCCATCTCTGTTCGCACTGTACTCCTCTGACCTTCTGTACCACTCTGGGTCTTGATATTTGCAAAGGTTCACTCACACGGTGGTTGGGTGTTTCAGAGATGGGCAGGAGTCAGAGTACAGAGGACTGGCAGACAGGTTTGTGGAGTGGAGCGGGGGGAATCACCTGCTCCTGAATGAGGCCAAAATCAGGGAGATGCTGATTGATTTTATAGGAAGGGGACTGTGACGAGTCCTGTGCATTCTGGGAGAAGACGTTGCGGTGCTGGAAGAGGACAAATACTTGGGCATTCACCTCGACAACAAACATAACTGGTAAACCAACACCAAGGTTGTTTGCCAGAAGGGGATGAACATAATCTATTTTGTAATGAATCTGAGATCCTTCAGTGAGAACAGCAGGATGCTGGAGGTCTTCTACCAGTCTGTTGTTTGTTGAGTGCAGCCTTCTTTGCTGCTTTATATTGGGGGAGCAGCATTGGTGCTGGTGATGCAGAAATACTCAATAAACTCATCTAAAAGGCTGGATCTGTCCTTGGCTACTCTTGTGAGTGGTGGAGAGGAACGTCACCAAACGAACTGTTGTACTTTATGGACAATTGAATCTGACCCATCCTCTCCATGAGCTACTGAATAAACAGCTGAGCATCTTTACAAACAGACTCATTCGTCTCCACTGTCACAAGGATCGCTACAGGAAATCTTTCCTACCAATTGCAAGAAGCACGGACAACAGTTCATCTTTGTGTGACAGGAGAACACACATCATAGTGTTTGTCTTATTATTTTGCGCATTATTATTGCACAATGGTAAATTATTATTTTGTATACAGTCGGCCCTCGTTATCCGTGGTGGATTGGTTCCCGGACCCCTCGCGGATACCAAAATTCGCGGATGCTCAAGTCCCTTTTTCAACCTGTCTGAATCTGGTGGATCTTAGGACTCAGCGGAACCTCAGACAGTATTTAACTTGTCCCAGTGCCATGGACATTAGGACCCAGCGCCAGAGCTCTGAATGCGCAGTGTTTCCCATCACAAAAATAATCATGATCACGATTGAAAATAAAGTGGAAATAATAAAGCGGTCAAATAATAGAGGTCAAATGCCATCGGTCATTGTAAAAGCATTAGGCTACATCGGTCAATGATCAGAACAATTGCTGGGTTTTGGGCTTTTGATCCTCCACGTCAACCCTGCACGGTGGAGAGTGCATCATAGCAATCTGCCACTAGATCGAGCTCGGGAACTTCCCGAGCCCGGCGCTGAAACATAACGTTCTTAAGTGTTTTATATGCATAGAAAGGTAAAATATATACTATATACTAAGACAAATGTTTGACTAACTGACGCTAAATAATACCAGACCTACCTGTTCCAACCTACTTAGTAAGAGAATTTCCAATTTTTTTCGATTCCGATGCACGATAACCCACGCACACCCTCCCGTATACTTTAAATCATCTCTAGATTACTTATAATACCTAATGCAATGTAAATGCTATATAAAATGGTGGTTATACTGCATTGTTTAGGGAAATAATGACAAGAAAAAAAGTCTGTACATGCTCGATCAACTAGTGCTGGAAGAGCACTTCCGTGTTTTGGCTAAGCTCGGTTGGTTCAATTTGCGCATGCGGAATCCGTGGATAAGGCGGGCCAACTGGAATATTATTCAGTACTTTACTATTAGTTAAGTCTGCACACTACTAAGTGTGAATTTAAATGTTGCTGCTGTAATGAAAGAATTTCCCATTCGAGATCAATGAAGTACTTATTATTAATGGGGAGATCAGAATACTCGAAGGCGGCCCCAACTTGGTAACTGACCTATCTACATTCTCATTGGTCTCACAAAACCATCGGGACCCAAGGGCTGAAGCCTCAGGACCTGAGTTAAGTGGATAATTTTAGTGCTTTGGGACGAGCATAGGAGGGTGAAGGGAGATGCCATATCTGCCTCCAGCTCTGAAAATGGCAGAGTTGTATACCTCGATACAGAACTGAGATGGCTAATGCACACAGGCCTCTTACACTGAGATGAGAATTAGAGGTCAGGGGTTGAGGGCAAAAGGTGAGATATTAAAGGGGTACAGGAGAGGCAGCTTCTTTACACAGCGATGTGACAGATGCAGGTTCCATTGCAATACCTGAGAGAGGTGTGTAAGATGATGAGAGGCATTGATTGTGTGGATAGTCAGAGGCTTTTTCCCAGGGCGGAAATAGCTAGCACGAGAGGGCACAGTTTTAAGGTGCTTTGGAAGTGGGTACTGAGGAGATGTCAGGGGTAAGTTTTTTTTACTCAGAGAGTGGTGAATGCATGGAATGGGCTGCTGGTGGAGGTGCTGGAGGCAGATACGATAGGGTATTTTAGGAGACTCCAGGATAGATTCATGGAGCTCACAAAAATAGCGGGCTATGGGTAACCGTAGGTAATTTCTAAGGTAAGGACATCTTTGGCACAGCTTTGTGGGCTGAAGGGCCTGTATCAGTACTGCAGTGCCCCATGACTCTAGCCCTCCATTTTACCTCACTCCCCAGTGCACTAGCAGTCTCTGTGCACGTCCCACCCTGATTTGTTCTCCCGAAGTGCAACGCCTCACAGCTCTCCTCACTAAACTGCACCTGTCATTTCTCAGCCCGTCCTCTTTAGGGTGTTCTTCAAAAACCTATCAAGTCCCTTTGTATCTCAGAATTTTGGATTTTCTTTACCTTTAGAAAATCGTCTGCATATTTATTTCTACTACCAAAGTGCATGACCATGTATTTTCCAACATTGTATTTCATTTGCCATTTTCTTGCCCATACCCTAATTTAAGTCCTTCTGCAGTCTATCTGTTTTCACAACACTACTGGCCCCTCCATCAGTCTTTGTATCATCTGCAAACTTGGCATCAAAGCCATCTATTCCATCATCTAAATCATTGATATGCAGCTTAAAAAGAAGCGGTCCGAACACTGACCCCAGGTCGAGGCTTTTCATTCCAGAATGGAGATGAGTTCCTTTTTCCAAGAAAGGGGCTTCCCTTCCTCCACCTCCACTGCCATCAACCGCATCTCCACCATTTCACGCACGTCTGATCTTACCCCACCCTCCCGCTACCATACCAGAGATATGGTTCCTCTTGTCCTCACCTACCATCACTCCAGCCTCCGCGTTCTGCACATAATTCTCCGGAACCTCCGCAATCCCCAATGGGATCCCAACGCCAGAGACATCTTTCACTCTCTCCGCTTTCTGCTTTCTCCAGGGATCGCTTTTTTGCAAACGTGTATTATCTGTATATTTGCATTGCTGATATTGATTTGTATATTTTACTAATAAACACTGTTTGGAAAATAGTACCAGACTCCAACTGGTAAGACACCCAGTTACGGGGTACGTAACACTATTAACATATAAAAAAACTGCCATTCGGAAATACACTTCACCACTGAATTCACCACTATTTACCCTCCCTCGGAAGCCTAAATGTTTGCCCTATCTTTGTGTATAGATATCCAATCTATCAAACTGTTTGTAAGACATGCGTTCAAAAGCTGCCACCTTGTCTATTTCTGTGGCCCACTCCTGAAATGATGGTCCCCCCCAAGTTCCACAAACCTCTAAGTATATTTTGTCTTCCTACCATTATACTTGTCTGGATCCAGTTTTGAGAGTGTTTATCCCCGACTAATCCAAGTGTGGCTCTCAAGACAAAAAAGTCTGGGGCAGAAAGGGAGATGAATACCCAAAACTTCACTGATATACTTATGTATCATAATCCAAAATTCTTGAATTTTGGGACAGGACCAGAGTCCCCATTATCCACCTCATAGCACCAGCCTAATTTATGTAACCTTGCTGGAGTCCAATAAAAACGGTGTAGAAACTTAAACTGAATAAGGTGCACCCTCAGGTCGACAGTGTTTTGACATTTATGCAAATTGTGTCCCACTCTCTTGTCTCAAAAGTCACACTCAGGTTTTTTTCCCATGATCCTTTACGACCCAACAGAAATTTGTCCCAGGAGATTTCTGTTAAAGATGAATAGTAAGCTGAGGCTTCGTGACCTTTACCATATGCAGCCGGTACAGTAGACTGTTTCATAGCAACTTGTGGGGGTTGCTGTGTCGAACCAAAAGTTGTATGTAGCAAATGATGCAGTTGAAGATACCTCCAAAATTGAGACCCAGAGATATCATACTGTTGAGTTAATTGATTAAAAGATTTTAAACTATCATCATTATAAAGGTCTCCCAATGTAATTGTGCCGTTCCCTTGCCATTCCCTCCAGAAGAAAGGGGACTCCCCTTTTCTTTCTTCCATGGCCTTCTGTTCTCTCCTACCGGGTTCCACTTTCTCCAGCCCTGTAATGGCATCTTCAAACCTCCCTACTCTCTCTCTCTCTCTTTCTCCCAGTCCCTTCTGCAACTTCACATAACTGTCCTCCGCCCGGCTTGGGGTGGAAGAAAATGATCAATGTCCCCTTCGATGTGCACCACCACCATTGCCTCAGCTCCACCCGTCGTTGCTCCCGGAGGTTCCACAGTTACATCCAACTGTGGGTCTGGAAGAAGATTTGGGTGGAGGCGGGGGTGGTGTAAAATCGTTTCAAAATACAATTGACATCATAGACACAAGAGGCTCTGCAGATGCTTGAAATCCAGACCAACGTATGGAAACCTCTGGAGGAAATCAGTCGGTTGGGCAGCATCTTTGGACAGGAACATTCCATAGAAAACCTACAGCACAGTGCAGGCCCTTCCGCCCAGAAAGTTGTGCCGAACATGTCCCTCCCTTAGAAATTACTAGACTTACCTAAAGCCCTCTATTTCACTAAGCTTCATGTAACTATTTAGAAGTCTCTTAAAATCTGCCTCCACCACGGTTGCCGGCAGCCCATTCCACGCACTCACCACTCTCTGAGTAAAAAAAAACTTACTCCTAACATCTCCTCTGTACCTATTTCCCAGCACGTTAAACCTCTGTCCTCTTGTGGCAACCATTTCAACCCTGGGAAAAAACTTCTGACTAGCCACATGATCAACGCCTCCCATCATCTTCTACACCTCTATCAGGTCACCACTCATCCTTCATCTCCCCAAGAAGAAAAGGCTGAGTTCACTCAACCTATTCTCATAAGGCGTGCTCCCCAATCCAGGCAACATCCTTGTAAATCTCCTCTGCAGCCTTTCTATGGATTCCACATCCTTCCTCCACCGAACACTGCTTGGCTGTACCCCTTCGCCCACACCCACCTTCGCACTCTGGCGTCTGCACCTTCCTTTGCAGACCCGCTGAAGGGTTTCCTCCCGGAAAGCCGATTGTTTACTGCTCTCCATGGAGGTGAGCCGACCTGCTGAATTCCTCCAGCATTTCCAGTGAACATCTCTGACCAGCACGGGTGTCAAACGCATGTGGGCGTCACAACCCCGTGACGACACGAGTAAGCGCCAGATAGCTGAGCGGGGCAAACCTCTTGAGCCTAACAAGGGCCCACACGCGTCGCCCGCGACCCACGCCACACTCCCTTCTTTCTTTGAGCCTTATTTGAGTATTTCTTTGAGTATTATTTCTCCCAGCCATTCAGATCCACCTCCCCTGCTTCCCCATTCCCCCTCTTGGCCCTTCACATGTCCACTCCTCTGCGGGCCGTCCCATCCCTAACCCGCCCTGCCCCCACTCCTCGCTATGCTTCCCCTCCTTTCCACACTCCTCTCCCATCTGAAATTCCCAATTTTACTCCCACTTACCCTTCCTTCCACCCCTCAGGCCCCCCAGTCCTCGCTCCGCTTCTTTCCCTGGCAACATCCCCACTCCATTTTATCACTTCTCGATCGCCATACACCACCTGCTCTACCCTCTTGCCGCCCTCCGCAGTCTTCCTGTTCCCCACCCTTCTCCATCACAATACCCTCTCAATGTCAGATCACCTAAGCTGTGCATATCCTGTAACACTTTCCCTCATATCCTCACCCCAAAACCTTTCCCTCCTCCCACTGTCCATTCCTTACACTTCACCTCCATCCCTTCTTAATCCTCCCCTATTTACCCCACTAAATTCTGTCCCGATTACAAGTATCCCCTCTCGTCTCCGCCCCAACATCCCCTCCCTTTACCACCCCTCCTAACTATCCTCCCTCCCCCACATCCCTTTCGCTTTGCCCTCGTCCTCCGACTACCCGGCCCCCTCAACAGCCTCCTCTCCCCATTCATATCCCTTGCCGCACTTTCTCCTCCCGTTCAATTTCCACACACGGTCGCTCATCCCTCCACCTCTCCTGCCACTGCCGCTGTCCGACTCTGCTCTCATACCCCCCTCACTTACCCACCCTTCCCTCTCCCTTTCCCGCTCACTCGTTCCACCTCCCACTTCCTCTCTGCACTCTTCTCATCGTTACTCCCTTTCCCCATTGCCCTCGCTCTCTCCATTCCCCGCTGCTCACCCTCCATTCGTTTACCACGCTCCCTCCCCATTTACTGCTCACTTCCAAATACCCCCTTCTCCTACCACTTTCTGCTCTGTTACCTCCATTCTCACACCCATTCCCCACTATCCACACCATCATCCCCATCTCCTCTCACCCTCCAAATACCCATGCCCCTCTCCAAACAACCACCCTCAGCCGCACACTCCCCACTCCTAGTACTCCCGCCCCCTTTCCACTCCCACTCGGTTTGACAGCCATTTCATTCATTTCCTAGTACTCTCGACCCTTCCCACCCCTTCTCGAACTGTGACTACCACTCATCTCTATTCTCTTTCTCCTCGTGTATCACTCAGCATCTCCCACCACTACCGCTGAACCCGCCACATCTCTCTCCCTCTGCTTCTACCCCCTGCGGCCTTACTCCCTATTATACACCTCCCCTTGAATTCCCCTTTGCCATCTACTACTCCCAACATCTTCTCGATGCCCCTCCCACAACCCCCTGCTGCAGATTCCTCTTGACTTCCCTCCCTCTCTCCATAACCTCCTCTACCCCTTTTCTAAACCTCCCACTCCTCTCTGTGCACACACTCTCTCTGAACCCTGAAATTCATTGACACCTCTCACTTCAGTGCCCCTCACCTCCCACTTCCCTCCCTGTTCTCTCTCCCGCTACAACCCTTCTTTCCATTTCCTCACCCTAACCCATCCTGCACCATTCCTCTCCAATCTGCTTCTCCCCTACTCCTATCCACCTCCTCCCCCTCTCATCTCATCCACGCGACACACCCACAACCCAGCTGCACATCCCCTCACCCCTTCCTACTAACACCTTGCCGAACTCCCCTGATCCACCCTCGCTTCCCCATCCGCCCAGTCTCCCTCTCCACAGGTCCACGCCCTTTCGCTCACACAACCTCCCGCTCCCTTTACCCTCATCCTCCTCTCTCTTCACACATTCCACTGCTGCATCGACTTCCCTCCCCATCCCCTATGCTTCCTCTGGCCTCTTGAGCCCCTACGGATGCCCGGCCCTCACCATACCCCATCGCCCTCCCCGGCCGCTCCCTCCCACCACCGTTCCATCCCTTTCATCTAGTACCCTAGACCTCGCCCCATATTGTGGCCACCTCATTTCACATCACTCCTGTTCTCATTTCCCTCTCTCATTCCAATCTCCGATCCCACTCTCCTCCCTCAACCATCTCGCCATCCTACACCACCCCCCAATCCTCACACTACCCTGCTATTCTGTACCCTCTACCCTCTCCGCCCTCGATCAGCCTGGCCATTCCCAGGACATTTGGTCCCCGAGTGCGGAACACGGCGGAGTGGGATGACTTACAGGACTTGCTCCTGGGAATGACAGCCTCGCAGTCCTCCGCCGGAGAAAGTAGATCGCCCGGTCATGCCACATGGGAGCCAGTGGAGCATAAAGAAATCGCTGCAGCATCCTGAATATCCTGAAGGTGGCGCAGGATAGCCGCCACTTGTACAGGTAGGTATACCAAACACTGCCTGCCCCCAGCTGTAAGGACCCAGTTTTTATCCAATTGTCTCGGGTGTCCCCGACTGCCTCTGAGTTCTGGTTGCAAAAAACAGCGGGTGGGGACAAGATGACTAACAAACACGCACAACACGCTGGAGGAACTCAGCAGGTCGGGCAGCATCCATGGAAACGAACAGTCAACGTTTCGGGCCGAGACCCTTCGTCGGGTCGGATGCTGCCCGACCTGCTGAGTTCCTCCAGCGTGTTGTGCATGTTGCTTTGACCCCAGCAAATGCAGAGTCTTTTGTGTTTAAGATGACTACCCAGTTACACAAGATGAATTTCACAAGCTGTTTTATATCCACTGCTATCAACAACCCCACCGTTCAAAAAAAATAAATCATTTTACTTCAGGTGGCTATAACACTACA
This sequence comes from Hypanus sabinus, assembly GCF_030144855.1. Lineage (NCBI taxonomy): Eukaryota > Metazoa > Chordata > Chondrichthyes > Myliobatiformes > Dasyatidae > Hypanus > Hypanus sabinus. The sequence goes on along the minus strand of NC_082737.1, from coordinate 2,675,453 downwards.
GTCACCACAAATCACAAAAAACAAATAAGGAACTACAGGACATCAAAACATTCGTGTCTCCATTCAGAATTTAATGTATTGTCTGCTGCACCCAGTTGCCCCAGAACACATTCAGCGCGCCGCTGACGGGCACGAAGGATTGCGAGGCAGTAAGCCCACGGTGGAGATCTCAGCCATGACTGGGCAGGACATCTTTCTCGTTCCCTGTCCCCTCCGGAATTGGTGACCAATAGCGAAGAGAATAGGGGCTGAAGTGTAGACAGGCCAGGAGGATTTGCCCCTTCAGTTATACCAATGAATTTAATTCAATTGACGACTTTATTACTTACGTCCTTCCTATACACGAGGAGTAAAAACCTTAACGTTACGTCTCCGTATACGTGTGCAATTTATAGTCATTTATAATAAATATTATGTACAACAGGACAGTCAATATATCATAGAAATACAGTTGCGTCAGCATGTATTAATCAGTCTGATGGCCTGGTGGAGGAAGCTGTCCCGGAGCCTGTTGGTATCACCCGATGCGGATATAGCCCACGTGCGGAGAGAGAGGGACACTGAAGCGGATCGATAGTTCACAGACTTTAATGCGAACAGTGTTAAAGAGTGAAAGGAAACAATAAACGCTAGGCCAAACAGGGCCGTTAACTAAAACTCTCAAATGCCAAGCCGACACTGCGGCTGAAAAGAAGAACTAAGAATAAAACGAATAGCCTTCAGAGTCCAACTTCTCAGGTAAGGCGGAATGCAGGCAGCGAAGCGTCGTTGTGCCTAAATCTCGACAGACACTCCGACGGAATGCATGGAGTTACATACCGTCACAGTGAGCGGTTTAAGTAGCCGGGCGCTTTCTTGTGATCAAGAGAGAGAAACCCGGCCAGGAGACCTCACCCAGACCAGATGGAGACTGTCCTGGATGGGGACTGGCCTCGGACGGTGCACGATTTGCGATGGATGATTACCTGCCCTAGAGCAGGGCCACGACGGGCAAAGGCCTTGTTCTCTCTGTAGGTTTCTACAACAGAAGGTGGTCTCCCTTCCTCGAAAGCAGGATCACGACAGTTACCGCCGCCGGGCTCTCCCGTAGTGCGTGCAGTCCATTCGGCCGGACCCTCCCAACCCGACAGTAAGGACATCCAGGCTCGGGGACTCTCCCCTCCGGAGTAAGTGAAGGGAGTTGTGCAGTTCTGCCAGCTTGAGGGGACCGCACAGTTCCTCCACAGCCTCAAAGCAAACATCATCAGGGACCACAGAAGGAATACCAGACCCACCCTTAATGGGCGGAGCTGGCGAATCCAAGGCCCGTAAAAGCCCGGGTTCAGTTCCCACGCCGTCTGTAAGGAGTTCGGTTTCTCCCCGGTAAGCGTGTGGATTTTCTTCGGGTGCCCAGGTTTCCTCTAAAGACCTACAGGCTAATAGCTTAATCGGTCAAGTGGGCATATTGACCATGAGGCGTGAGCTCGTTGGTCTGGAGAGTCCTATTGCCGCGCTGTATCTCTGATAAAGCAAGCTGGAGATCCCTCAGCGCACCAGTCTCCTGATTATCCCAGCACAGGAAGGGACAGACCGAGACGGGACTCCCCAACTCTCTCTCGTAAAGAGTCAGATTTCCGCCACCTAGTCAAACTTCTAGTGTACTCCTGACATGGGAAACAGACTGTGCCTTCTCCGCACCCTACCACAGCCACGGAGACAGGTCCTCCCGTTTCTTACGTGAAGTGGAAGAATCACAGGATCGGCCGCCCTCTATCAGTCGAATCCAGACTGTACAGGGAGTGAAGAGCGGCAACGCTAAGTGGTGGTCCAAGCACAGCAGAGGGCGCATGGGGGTAGCTGACAATGTCTGAAGAACGCCCTGTCACCAAGCGGTGATCTCCGTCACTCATACTCCCCGAGAAGACACCGGAGTCAGGGAAGGAAATCCGCCAGGTGCTCACTACATCAGAGTAGCTCACTACTGACTTTCAGCAGCGTTCCTTTTACAGATGCACGGACCGAAGTGAGCAGGAAGTTTTCACAAGGCCTCAAAAATGTGTGGAACCATAGAACATTGCAGCACAGAAAGTGGCCGTTCGCCCCTTCTTGGCAGTGCCGAACCATTTTTCTGCCTAGTCCCACTGACCCGGACCTGGACCATATCCCTCCATAGACCTCTCATCCAAGTTGTTCTTAAACGTTAAAAGTGAGCCAGCATTTACTACTTCATCTGGCCGCTCATTCCACACCCCCACCACTCTCTGCGTGAAGACCCCCCCCCCCTCATGTTCCCTTTAAACTTTTCCTCCTTCACTCTTAACTCATGCCATGTCCTCTGTGTATTTTTTCTCCGCTAGCCTCAGTGGAAAAAGCCTACTTGCATTCACTCTGCCTATACCGATCATAATTTTATACACCTCTACTAAATCACTCCTCATTCTCCTATGCTTCAGGGAATAAAGCCCTAACCTATTCAAACTTCCTCTGTAACTCAGTTTCTCCAGTCCTGGCAACATCCTTGTAAACCTTCACTGCAATCTTTCAACCTTATTAATATCCTTCCTGTAATTAGGTGACCAAAACTGCACACAATACTCCAAATTCAGCGTCACCAATGTCTTATACAACCTCACCATAACATTCCAGCTCTTATACCCAATACTTTAATTTATAAAGGCCAACGTACCAAAGGGTCTCTTTACAAACCTATCTACTTGTGATGCCACTTATAGGGAATTATGTAACTGTATTCCCAGATCCCTCTGTTCTACTGCACTCCTCAGTGTCCTACCATCTAACTTGTATGTTCTACCTTGGTTTGTCCTTCCAAACTCCATAACCTTGCATCTGCCATTTTTCAGCCAATTTTTCCAGCTGGTCGAAATCCCTCCGCAAGCTGTGAAAACCTTCCTCACTGTCCACTACACCTCCAATCTTTGTATCATCAGCACATTTGCTGATCCAGTTTACCACATTAGATTACAAATAACAATGGAGCCAGCACTGACCCCTGTGGCACGCCACTAGTCACAGACCTTCACTCAGAGAAGCAATCCTCCACTACCACTCTCTGACTTCTTCCATTGTTCCATTGTGTCTAATCCAATTTACTACCTCTCCATGTATACCTAGTGACTGAATCTTCCTAACTAACCTCCCATGTGGGACCTGTCAAAGGCCTTACTGAAGTCCATGTAGACAACATCCACTGCCTTCCCTTCATCCACTTTCCTGGTACCCTCCTCGAAACACTCTAATAGATTGGTTAAACAAGACCTACCATGCACAAAGCCATGTTGACTCTCCCTAATATGTCCCTGTCTATCCAAATACTTGTAGATCCTATCCCTCAGTACTTCTTCCAATAATTTACCTACTGCTGATGTCAAATTTACCAGTCTATAATTTCCCGGATTACTTTTGGAGCCTTTTTTAAACAACAGAACAACATGAGATATCCACCAATCCTCTGGCACCTCACCTGTCAATAATGATATTTCAAATATATCTGCCAGGGCCCCTGCAATTTCAATGCTAGTCTCCAAGGGAATACCATGTCAGGTCCTGGGAATTTATCTACTCGGATTTGCCTCAAGACGGCAAGCACCTCCTCCTCTTCAATCTGCTTAGATTCTATAAGCTCACTATCTGTTTGCCTAATTTCCATTGACTCCATGCCAGTTTCCTGAGACACAAAAAACCCATTTAAGATCTCCCCCATTTCTTTTGGTTCGATACATAACTGACGACTCTGATCTTCAAGAGTATCAATTTGATCCCTTACTATCCTTTTGCTCTTAATATACCTGTAGAAGCTCGTATGATTATCCTTCACCTTGACTGCCAAAGCAACCTCATGTCTTCTTTTAAATGAACCATAAATGTTTCTGTTTTGACTATGTAGAATATGAAAACATGTATTTAGATTGAAGACTGAAAAATCACATACTTTGAATTTATTTACCGACTGAAGAGTAGATAGAAACTTTAACGTTTTGTAAACTTTCTTTCTCATCTGTCTTTATTCTACTGAGCGGCAAGAAAGGCTATGTGCACGGAAGCATTTTAGAAACTGCGCGGCCACAGCTCAGTGGGAAGAATGCTAGCAAGGTCTGCACCGTACCTGTTCCTGTTGAAGACTGGGGCTGTTTTCATCCTCGTAGATGCAAATGAGATCTCTCCCCAAAGGCAACAGTCACCATTGTCCATGGAGCTCAGACGAGTGAGCGTCTGATGTAGCAAGCAGCACATTGAGCCCAGAGGTGTACATTTCTGGAGAGTGCGCCAGCATGCCATTCAGGCGCACAGTGAAAGGGAGCAGACAGCTCGGGGGGGTGGGGGGGGAATACCGTCTTGGATTTTTCCAATTTCCGGCTGGGAATATCATGACTAGCAAAAGAACCAGTGGAGCTGAAGTAACTCATTAGATTGCTCTCTGCCATCCTGTGGCCGAGTGAATTTGTGCCTGGACAGTTATGGGTAGCAGGGCACATTCCCCCCCCCCCCCCCCCCCCACAGTTCTTGTTAATAAACCCACAGAGAGACCTGTGGTGTTTTGACATTAAGACTTGCCTAGTGTGGAATATGTTATCTTCCTTTAGATAAGTTATCTTACTCAAGCATTCCATCACATCTGAGGATAATGCTGGGACCTTACGAAAGTGGGCAAGCTCGACCAGGTATGCGTCCCGGCTACGAATTCTCGAAGGTGGCCAAGATGAGAAATCAGAATCAGGTTTAATTCACCGGCATGTGTGAAATTTGTTCCATCTGTCTGTCTGTCTGCCACAGTGGTAAGTGGGGCGGGGGGGGGGGGGAAGGGGTAGGTGGAGGGAAGTGGGAATTGAGTCAAGCAGACAGAGAGAGAAAGACAGACAGACAGAAAAAGACAAATGGGGGGGGGGGGTGAGAGGGACAGAGATGGACAAAGATAATTGGAGACCACAGATCGGGTGTGGGGGGGTGGGGGTGGGGAGACACCGATAGGTAGACAGAGCCAGACAAGCAGGGAGACAGACAGCAGGGAGATAGCGAGGGACAGACAGACAGAGATAGACAAACAGAGAGAATGAGAGAGAGAGAGAGAAAAAGAATTGTGTTTGTGAGTGAGAGAGAGGGATCATTCTTTCAGCTAATGTTTGATGTCTTGGGTTCCATTCACCTCTTTCAAAAACTGTTGCAGAATTGGCTTGGAAAGAGAGAGTTGTGTGAGGCGGGTGAGGGCAGAAAGAGGTTTGAGAGAACCTGGTCAATTGCTTTGGTCCTGTTCTCTCTTTCACAACCCCAACCCCACGAGTCTGGCCTCTGCGCCCCGGGAATGCGTTGGCCATTTGCAGTCTTGGCTTTGTCCCCTCCTGGTCAAGATCTGGAGAACTTCAGCCATGCCTTCCTCTGGGCTTCCACTGCATTCAAGGATCTCCTGCCACATCATTTGGCCCTAGTGGTCGGGGCTCTTCTCATAGAAACACAGAAAACCTACAGCACAGTACAGGCCCTTCGACCCACAAAGTTGTGCCGAACATGTCCCCACTGTAGAAATTACTGGGCTTACATCTACGTTCTTTTTTGTCTTTCCATTCAATCTCTGTGGTGCCTCCACTCAGGTGCCTGAAAACTTCAGATCCTCAGGAGTGAAGTCTCTTCTGTTTATGGCTTCCCTGCCCCTAGTTACCCTGAAATTCCCTGTTCACACAGTCCTGGTCCTTGCCCCATGAGGATCCTGCATGTGCTACATTCTTCCATTTGCTATACACTACTTACGATACTCAACCCTACGCTCCGACCCAAATTATTACTGGGGCCTGGTCCACATGCATCAGTATGTCCTTGGCTCGCCAGAGCCACTCTGCAACCCCCACCCCCCATTCCAGGCACACACACACTTAATTGCCCATCGGCCAGTGGCCTTCTGGCATAAACCAAGTGTATTCACATTTGCTGGAGCTGCAACGCTCGTTTGCACAGGGCTCATCAAAGTGCGGGCAACTCAACAGTTTCTGGTGACATTTTCCATTGCCATAGTCCCACCTTGCATTCCCAGTGGCACTCCTCACAACCAATGAACCGACCCTTTTCCCCATTGTCAATTCCCATTCCCAGTCCCACCTCCATATTCCCAATGACCCCTGGCCATCCCCATTAACCCCTTATTGTATTCCCATCGTCCCACTTTTGCCATTTTTACAATAACCCTGGTTATAACGATATTCAGTGATTACACCCCTTTGCTTACGGCCCTCTCCCACTCCCAATGACTGCACTCTCGTTCCAAGGGAACTCATCCCCAGTTGTCCACAATGAAATTTAGAGCTTTATAGAGGCTCATCTACAAACGTTTGTACCAGAATCATATCCACAGCGAGCAATATGGCAACACAAAGGACCCTACAGAATATTCCTGACATTTGGTAGAACAAAGGACCCTCTGGAAAATCCGGGCAATTCCGGTCAATGTTTCTCACCCTCTGCATACTGCCTCAGCTGAACAGAGGGTGCACTTTTCGTAATAGACTGAGACAACTGTGCTGCTCAAAAGAGCGCTGTATGAGGTCAGTCTTACCCTCAGCCATTAGGCTCGATAATGAGTCAGCCTCTCGCTGGGGAAGTGATGACCCCCTCCTGTTAGACTGTTTGAGGTAACTTATTTATTTATTGTTTCTTACTACTATTCTATTATTTGTATATCTGTGCACTTGTAATGTAACTGTGACACTATAATTTACTTTGGGATCAATAAAGTATCCATTGGGATCTTTCAGTATTAAAACTACATTACTAATATTAACTATGTTATCTTTATTTATTAATAACATTTCCTTTGGGATCTATCCGTATTATTACCAACCGCAAGTTAATCAAGAAACAATCATGAGGATTGTGTTGATATTCCAGTGCAGATCATACCACATCAGGTGCTGAGAACAAGCAACAAAAATACACAACTGATAAGTTTCAAACACTGGGGATTCTTGCAGCTGCTGAAAGTCCAGAGCAAAGCACAGGAAATGCTGGAGAATCTCAGGTTAGACATTGTCTGTGGAAAGGGATAGTGAGTCGCCGTGTTGTGTTGAGACATTTCATCAGGCCTGAAAAAGAAGGTGGGAAAGGCCAGAATAAAGGTGTGGTGAGAGAGGAAACCGTACAAGCTGGAAAGTGACAGGTGAAGCCAATACATCAGCTAACAATTCATAACCTACTACAGTAAAAGCGGGAGTACGCTGAAGTGCCCGACTAGCTGCAGTGCTACTATCTCAATGAATGGAATGCAGTTCAGCGCTGTAGTGGCGTTAGAAAGATAGAAACACAGAAAACCTACAGCATAATACAGGCCCTTCGGCCCTGAACGCTGTGCTGAACATGTCCTTACTTTGGAAATTACTTAGTGTTACCCATAGCCCTCAATTTTTTCTAAGCTCCACGTACCTGTCCAGGAGTCTCTTAAAAGACCGTATTGTATCTGCCCCACCACTGCTGCCAGCAGCCCATTCCACACACTCACCACTCTTTGCGTAAAAAAACTTGCCCCTGACATCTCCTCTGTACCTACTTCCAAATACCTTAAAACGGTGCACTCTCGTGCTAGCAATTTCAGCTCTGGGAAAAAGCCTCTGACTACCCACATGATCAATGCCTCTCATCATCTTATACATTCTCATGCTCCGTTGCTCCAAGGAGAAAAGGCAAGTTCACTCAACCTATTCTCTTCAGGCATGCTCCCCAATCCAGGCAACATCCTTGTAAATCTCCTCTGCAGCTTTTCCATGGTTTCCACATCCTTCCTGTAGTGAGGTGACCAGAACTGAGCACAGTACTCCGTGGGGTATGACAACCCTCCACACTATCCACAACACCCCAACCTTTGTGTCTTCATCAAATTTACTAACCCATCCCTCCACTTCCTCATCCAGGTCATTTATAAAAATCACAAAGAGTAGGGGTCCCAGAAAAGATCCGTGAGGCACACCACTGGTGACCGACCTCCATGCAGAATATGACCCGTGTACACTTTTCATTCTGTGGGCAAGTCAATTCTGGATCCATAAAACAATGTCCCCTTGGATCCCATGCCTCCTTACTTTCTCAATAAGGGTACCTTGTAAGTGCCTTTCTAAAATCCATCTACTGCTGATGAGTTATTAACTTCAAACTTTCTGCAAAATCACTCAAAGAGTTGACCTGTATTTGCATGTAACAAGAGCTGTGTAACTCATCTCCTTGTACCTTAGGCCACGAACCTATCAATCACCCCTGCTGTGGACACTTTCTGGAGGTCCAAGATCCATATGCTCCACAACCACTGGACTAAGTGTGTAAATGTAGGATGGGACTATGCTGAAATATAAATTTGCTAGGTTTTCTAAAATTGACTCCATCTAGCTTAGGCCACAAACTTATCAATCAAACGTCGGATATAACCCCCAGGTTCGGATGGCTGCGTTAGTCTAGGGGAAGACAGTCGCCACCCCCGCCAAACAGACGAAACCTTGTTTGTGTTGGTGCTGTATGATGTGTTCCCGTTACAACTCTGTACCACCAAAAAATAAGATGGTACACCATATTCAATTAAATAACTGAGCTTTATAATTCTTAATTTGACTAGTGTTAGTACAGAAACCAAAAAGAAAAAGGGCCTATTTTAACGAAACAGTTTATTGTGCACGGGAGCTCACTGTTTTCCATTGATTTCATCCGAGTGCCGTCGACTCCTGGACCCTCACTCCAAGTAAACTCGTCCGGCGGTGCACCAGCTCGCTCCTCTCGCGTCTTCTCTCTTCATCTCCCGCCAACAAAAGACCACAAATTCCTCCTCTCAGGCACACAAGAAAGAAATAACACTCCTCTTATTGGGTGGCACACATTCCAAAGCCCCTAACCCTAATCATAATCCAAATACTGCTGCTACAGAGAAACCATTACATTAGCACTGAGTCCTACAGAGTGTCACATACCTAATGCAAAGCTTACAGAGAAAGTAAGGAGCATGGGATCCAAGGGGACAATGCTTTGCGGATCCAGATCTGGCTTGCCCACAGAAGGCAAAGAGTGGTTGTAGATGGGTCATAATCTGCATGGAGGCTGGTGACCTCAGGGATCTGTTCTGGGACCCTCGCTCTTCGTGATTTGTATAAATGACCTGGATGAGGAAATGGAGGGATAGGTTTGGTAAGCTTGCTGGTGAGACTAAGGCTGGAGGTGGTATGGATAGTGTGGAGGGCTGTCAGATGTTACAGTGGGATATTGATAGGATGCAAAACTGGGCTGAGAAGTGGCAGATGAAGTTCAACCCAGATGAGTGTGAAGTGGTTCAATTTGTAGGACAAATATGATGGCAGAATATAGCATTAATGGTAAGACTCTTGGCGGCGTGGAGGATCAGAGGGATCTTGGGGTTTGAGTTCATAGGACACTTAAAGCTGCGACACAGGTTGACTGCGGTTAAGAAGGCATACAGTGCATTGGCCTTCATCAATTGTGCAATTGAGTTTAAGAGCCGAGAGGTAATGTTGCAGCTCTATAGGACCCTGGTCAGACCCCATTTGGAGTACTGTGCTCAGCTCTGGTCGCCTCACTACAGGAGGGATGTGGAAAACATAGAAAGGTTGCAGAGGAGATTTACAAGGATGTTGCCTGGATTGAGGAGCAAGCCTTATGAAAATAGGTTGAGTGAACTCTGCCTTCTCTCCTTGGAGCGACGGAGGATGAGAGGTGACTTGATAAAAGTGTACAAGATAATGACAGGCATTGATCCTGTGGCTAGTCAAAGGCGTTTCCCTAGGGCTGAAATGTCTAGCACCAGAGGGCATAGTTTTAAGGTGCTGGGGAGTAGGTACAGAGGAGATGTCAGGGGTAAGTTTTTTTCTCAGAGAGTGGAGAGTGTGTGGAATGGGCTGCCGGCGATGGTGGTGGAGGCGGAATCTTTTAAGCGACTCCTGGATGGATACATGGAACTTAGAAAAGTGGAGGGCTATGGGTAAAGCCTAGGTTGTGTTAAGGTAGGGGTACGTTCGGCACAGCTTTGTGGGCTGAACAGCCTGCATTGTGTTGTATGTTTTCTATGTTCCTATGTGGTGATGGCATCCGTCGGTCTTGAGAGACCATGGATCTGCGCCAGGGTTGCCCAAGCTGCAGGCCTTCCCCGCTCCACGCCAACGACGTTGTCCAAGGGAAGGGCACTGGGACCCATACTGATTGGCACCAGTGACATCGCAGAGCAATGTGTTGTTAAGGGCCCTTGCTCAAGGGCACAACATGCTGCCTCAGCTGAGGCTCAAACCAGTCTGATGCCTTGCCCACTAGGCAATGTGTCAACACATGTTCCTATATATATATAATATAAATCCACACCTGCTCTGGGATAGTCACTCAAATCTGCTGGTGTCCGCAGCTCTAAAACAACTATTGAAAGTGCATCATTTTACTGCCCCGGGTGGACTTGAAATGCTTGAGGTACAACTTCTTCCAGTGCAAATTTACCTTTTTCATGTTTAATAATGCCCTGCCTCTCCTCCCCTCACCTGCACCTGATGGTTTAACTGGTTCTTCCACTAATGTCTGAGACTCTGCACAGACTTTGTAAATGAATGGAATCAGCCCGGGGCATTCAGTGTGGGGCACTGCCTGCGAGATTCACTTTGTTTGCTGTAATACTCAGTTCCCTAGTCTGAGTTGGTAAAGTTTCCCTTCAGAGTTCAAAGTTCACTGTCAGTTTATTATCAAAGTACATTTTTTGTCACCATATACAGTCCGGAGACTTATTTTCTTCTGGGCATACTCGCAATGGGTGAGTCCAGGACAAGAGGCCAGAGTCTTAGAATTAGAAGGCACCCACTTAAAACAGAGATGACGAGAATTTTTTTTTAGCCAGAGGGTCGAGGAATTATGGAATTTGTTGCCACATACAGCTGTGGAGGCCCGATCATTGAGGGTGTTTAAGGAGGAGATTGACAGGTATATAATTAGTCATGGTATCAAGGGATGTGGGGAAAAAGCCGGAAATTGGAACTGGATGGGAGAATAGTTTAGCTCATGGTGGAGTGGTGAGCAGACTTGATGGGCCGAATAGCCTACTTCTGCTCCTTTGTCTTGTGATACTCAATAAATCTACTATAGAATCTATGAGAGACTGCACCAACTTGAGCATTCAACCAGGGTGCAGGAGGCATCAGCCTGCAAACGCAGCAAGAAATAGTAACAACCCATTCCTTCCAGTCCCGGCCACTGCCTCCTAAATTCTCCCCGCAGTTTTTCCCTATTTCCCATGGCATGGTGATCAAATGGCAACCCCAGAAACGTTTCATTACCGTGATGTAACCTTCCAGCTCCTTGTCTCAGTGCCTCAACTCATGGGGGCCAGGGCTCTAACACCATCTTCACCCCCCATCCTCCCCTCACCAGGGTATTGTGCAGAGAACTTGGGATGTCACCGTGCAATTGTGTAAGATGTTGGTGAGCATCATCAGCAGTCCGGGTCACCTGAGACTTGAGACCTCAGTGATAGGGAAAATTTGAATAAGGGAGAATTTTACCTTTCTGGAGTGCAGGTGAGTGAGGCAGGATCTTACAGAAGGGAACAGAACAAATTTTAAAGGAGATGTGCCAGACAAGATTTGTTTTTGACAGGCAAACCCTCTGGAATGGGCTGCAAGTTGGTATGGTGGAAACAGATGTGACAAGTGTACTTGAGACTATTGAACAGATCATGTACAGGGAAGACCAGAAGACATAGGTGCCGAATTAGGGCATTCAGCCCATCAAGCTCTGCTCCACCATTCCATCCTGGAAAGTCCTGGATCCCACTCAACCCCATACACTTGCCTTCTCGCCTTACCCTTTGATTCCCTGACCAATCAGGAAATTATCAACTACCACCTTTAATATACAAATTGTGTTGGCAGTCTGTGGCAGATAATTCCACAAATTTACTACTTTGTAGCCAAAAAAATGTCCTCCTTCCCTCTGTTCTAAAAGGTCGCCCCTCAATTTTGAGGTGGCGCCCTCTAGTTTTGGATGCCCCACCATAGGGAACAACCTCTCCTGATCCACTTTATCTATAAGAATTAGAGATTCCCGGATTGAACGACTTGTTGTATGAAAAGTGTTTGATGGCTCTGGGCCTCTGTTCATGAAATATCAGAAGAATGAGGGGTGACCTCATTGAAACCTATTGAATGGTGAATGGCCTTGATATGGTGTATGGGGAGGGGATATTTCCTATGGTGGGAGAGTCCAAGACCAGAGGACACAACCTCAGACTGGTGGGGCACCCTCTTAGAATGGAGATGAGGAGGAATTCCTGTGGCCACTGGGGATCCTGCTTTCTCTGGCGGACACACATTTTAATTCCATGTCCCATTCCCAGTCTGATATGTCTATCCATCGCCTCCTCTACTGTCAAGATGAATCAACATTCAGGTTGGAGGAACAACACCTTATATACCGGCTGGGTAGCCTCCAACCTGATGGCATGTGCATTGACTTCTCTAACTTACATTAATGCTCCTCCTCCCCTTCTTACCCCATCCCTGACATGCTTTTTTTATTCTCTTTTTCTGCCCATCACTGCCTGTTCTCCATCTCTCTCTGGTGTTCCCCCACCCCCCCTTTCTTTCTCCCGAGGCCTCCCGTCCCCTGATCCTTTCCCTTCTCCAGCTCTGTATCACTTTTGCCAATCACCTTTCCAGCTCTTAGCTTCATCCCACCCCCTCCTGTCTTCTCCTATCATTTCGCATTTCCCCTTCCCCCCACCTACTTTTACTATCTCTTACTACCTTTCTTTTCAGTTAGTCCTGACGAAGGGTCTCGGCCCAAAACATCGACAGTGCTTCTCCTTATAGATATTGCCTGACCTGCTGTGTTCCACCAGCATTTTGTGTGCGTTGTTCGAATTTCCAACATCTGCAGATTTCCTTGTGTTTGCTCTGACCTCTGATGTTTGGGCATACCTGCTGGCACCAGGATTGTCTCAAACTGTCCCGCGGACGATCACTCGAGGTTATCCTCGTGAGCGCTGACTCTCTGCGCATGAGGAGAACCCAAATATTCAGTGACAGCAAAAGTTACCAATCACAATGTGGTCAGTGTCAGAATCAGTCTGGCCCAGTCTTGCAGTTCAACTTTATTGTTGCACTCATAGGCATACATTATTAAACTCCACATAATATAGAAAAGTAGTGCAGGAATAGGACTCTCAGCCCCACAGTGTTGCACCAGACTAATTATGCTAATAACACTTAATCTCTTTTTAAAAAAAAACACAGAACTCGTCACCATCATTGTGTGCTGTGTTGCAGGACAGATGATCACGGTCTGTCTATGGCCACGATTGTTCTTGGCAAATTTTCCCCACAGAAGTGGCCTGCCAATGCCTTCCTCTGGGCAATGCCTTTACAAGGCAGGTGACCCTGCACCCCCCCACCCCCACCCACTCCCCAGCCATTATCAACCCTGTTCAGAGATTGTCGCTGGCATCAGGACCCAGGACGTGTACCCAGGACTTCTGCAATGCACCATTTGCTGATATGACCATCCAGTAGCTGCTCTCGTGGCGGGGGTGAGGAGGGAGCGGTGAAGTGCGGGTGGGGGGGTCTAAGCAGGTGCGACCCCTTGCCCAAGGGTGAACTGCAGGCTAGCGGAGGGAAGTAGCACCTCACACCTGCTTTGGTGGAGACGTGTCCCCACCCCACCAACCGAGTTAGCGTAACTACAAACTTTTATTTACTCACAAAATGCTGAAAGGGACCAGGGTTTTACAAAGCTGACATTTCAAATTAAAACGTGGTTACTATTATCTACAAAACACTCTGGTCTGGAGTGCGGGTCTGGGCACATGGTCCATATCCCTCCATTCTCTTCACCACATCCACAGTTTCTGCTTCCTCAACTGCATCTGGCAGCCCAATCCAGACGTGCACTGTCCTCTCTGTGAAAAAAAAACATGTCTCGCTCATCGCATTTTCCCTCCTCTGCTTGGCATTTCTACCTCGGGGAAAATATAGCAATGATGCTGACTAACAGCTCGACACTTGCCCCTAATAATCTTCTGCGGCATAGGAGCAGAATTAGGCCCTTTGGCCCATCAAGTCTGCTCCGTCATTCTATCATGGCTAGTCCCTTTTCTCCCACCAACAACCTCCCCCCAACCCACAGCTCCATTCCCTGGCCTTCTCTCCATAACTTTTGATGCCATATGCAGTCAAGAACCAATCAATCACTGCATAAAATACACCCAACGACTTGGCCTCCACAGCTGCCTGTGGCAACAAATTCCACAAAGAAATTTCCCTGCATTACTGTTTTGAAAGGGCGCCCCTCTATCCTGAGGTTGTGCCCTGTTGTCCTAGACTCCCCCACCACGGGAAACATCCTTTCCACATCTATTCTGTCTGGGCCATTCAACATTTGAAATGCTTGAATGAGATTTACCCCCCCTCACCTTTCTAAATTCCAGCCAGTACGGACACAGAGCCATCAAATGTTCCTCGTATGATAACCCTCTCATTCCCAGAATCATCCTTGTGAACCTCCTTCAGACACTCTCCAATGCCAGCACAACTTTCCCTAGATAACTGTTCATGATACCGAAGGAGGTGGCCTCACCAGAGCCTTATAAAGCCTCAGCAGCCACCAGGACTTCAGCCAATTCTGCAAGTATGGCCAGACCAGAGTAGTTGATGGCTGCATCATGATATTCCAAGTCTCATACTCTATGCCCCCAGCAATGAATGTAATTATGCTACTTGCAAGCTTTTCCACTCTGAATACCTGTGATGCAACTTCTAGGGAGCTTTTGGCTCATATATCACTGTTCCTGGTAGCACTGCTGTATGCTGTACATCTTTCCTTTACTGTCCAGCTCACAAAGTACAGCACCTGACCGCTGCCAAGATTCTGACTGTACGCTCACCACAGAAGCAAGATTTTCAGTCAAGGCGGCAAGTGCAGTGTTGGCACACATTTCAAGTGTTACAGAATGTAAAAGCAGAGAGTTAATGCTGAGCCTTTACAAGACACTGGTCAGGTCGCACTTGGGGTATTGTCAACAGGTTTGAACCCCTTATTTCAGAAAGGATGTATTGTAGCCTCCTGTAATCTTATAATGTTAGAGCATATGACCGTAAGACACAGGGACAGAATTAGTCCATTCAGCCCATTGAGTCTGCTCCGTAATTCTATCATGGCTGATTCTGGACACCCCTAAACCCCATACACCTTCCTTCTTGCTATAACCTTTGATGCCATGACCGATCAGGAAGCTATCAGCTTCTGCCTTAGGTATACGCAGACTTGTCCTCCACCGCAGTCTGTGCCCGAGCATTCCACAGATTTCCTGCTCTCTGGCTAAAAAAACACCTCCTTGCTTCTGTTCTGAAAGGTCACTCCTCAGTTCTGAGGCTGTGCCCTCCAGATTAGGATACCCCCACTATCGGAAACATCCTTACAACATCCACCCCATCTCATCCTTTCAACATTCAATAGATTTCAATGAGATCCCCCCACATTCTTCTAAATTCCAATGAGTACAGACCCACAGCTGCCAAACGCTCCTGATATGTTAACCCCGTCATTCGCTGAATCATCCTTGTGAATCTCGTCTGGACTCTCTCCAATGACAACACATCCTTTCTGTGATATGGGCCCAAAACTGTTGACACTGTTCCAAGTGCAGCCTGACTGGTGTCTTATAAAGCCTCAGCATTATCATCTAGCTTCTATATTCCTTTGAAGTGAATGCCAACATTGTATTTGCCTTCTTTACCAAAGACTCAACCTTTAAATTAACCTTCTGGGAGTCTTGCATGTCGACTCCCAAGTCCCCTGTAACTCCATTGTTTGAATATCCTTCCCATTTAGATAACCATCTGCACTATTGTTCCTTTTACCAAAACGCATAATTGTACATTTCCCAACACTGTATTCCATTTGCCTATCCTGCTCTTACATGTCTCTCCTCAGCCTCCAAAAATCCCCACAAAAAAACAATCCAAGTTTGTCCTATCTTTCCTTACAGCTGATAATTCCTGAAATCAATTGGACCACGTCCAAGTGAAAAGTCTCAGAAGAACTTGATGTGATTGCAGATACTGGAAACTATGTTGACTTGCCTATTTTTTATCTCATGCACTTTGAGACCAGTCAAGATAAGTGAATACATGTCGCACCCCTACCGTCAGACTCTGAGTGATTTCGATCTGCAGTCAACGCAGTGTCTGTTGGGTCATCGAGAGTGGGCAGGAAGCGTTCGGAGTGCCTGTGGTCGTGGAAAGGGTTGGACTCCTTACAAGCATGGGTGGTGGAGTGCACAGAAAGGGCTGCTGTGTATTATGAGTGGGGGATATATTGAGAGTGCAGACTGGTTGGGTAGGCTGGGTCATTGGGAGTGTGTGCAGTTGGAGTGATTAGGAATTGTTGGGCTCCATTAGGAGCAGAGGAACGGGGCGAAGTCTTCAGTTCTTTGCGGGAATGGGACCCGCTCTCAAGGCCTTAGGACCGGCTGCTTTTTGATATCCCGAGGAAGACTAGCACACCTTCAGGGTGCCAGAATTTTGTGGTTCTGGTCCGGAGGACCTGACTGAAGCACCGTGGCAGAACATGGGGAGCAGCGGTCAGCTGCCGGGGTGGGGTCTGTGTGTCTGGGGAGCTGCACCTTGCTGGGCCTGACTGTCTGGGCGCAGAGCTCAGAAAAAGCGACACAACAGACTTCTAACATCGCGAATCAGTGAGATGTTTGTTCTGTCTCCCTTCTCTCTGTGAAACAGGGGACCCCTCTTTTTTCCCCTTATTAAGGAGAGAGAGCGTGTGGTACGCCGAACTACCGTGCAATCTACTGGCCTTTGGAGTACTGCACAACTGTCTTTATTGATGTTTTGCTGCACCCCCTTGAATGTTCGATGGAAGGAGCTGATGCTTCTTTGCTCATGGGAGTGGGGGTGTGGTGAGGGCTGTTGCTTGTGCATAGGAGGGGGCTTTGGTGTTCAAAGGTTTAACTGTCATTCATTCTTTGATGTACACCTCTGTTTCTGTGGATGTTTGCGAAGGAAATAAATTTCAGGATGTATGTTGTATACATTTTTCTGATGGTAAAGGTACCTGCCTGTTGAGAGTGGACAGTGGGAGTGAATTGGAAGAATTGGAGGGTATTCTTTAGGAGTGTGGACAAGGGAAGGGAGTGGGAAGGAGTGAATGGTGGAGGGTGGTTCTTTGGGGGTGTGGACAAGAGGAGTGAGAGGGAAGGAGTGGGACTGATTGGGAGCCTAAGATTGAACAGTAATGGCTGGCTCAAAAATTATCGTGGGATCAAAGGGTCACCCACCCAGACAGTCTACAAGCACTCCTCCCCTGTCTCCTCTTTAACCTCCCCGTTCTCCAGCACCTCGTTCTTGCTCACAACTTGGAACTGCACAGGGGGCGATCCGGGGATTGAGGACCTGGCCCGGTCACGCCATTTCCTAGACGGTAGCAGGAGTGTCCATCGCCCCTGGCCCGAAGCCCTGGAAAAGGTCGGGCCGAGGGGCTTGCGCCGGAAGGTAGCCCGGAAGCCCTCTGTGCTAAAATAATAGACCAGCGGGTCTAGGCAGCAGTTGGAGCTCGACAAGAGCATGGTGATCTGGAGGGCGAAGCGGAGTTTGGCCCTCAACTCTGTGTTGCCTGAGTCCTTGGCCCTCAGCCCCGCATAGCTCGCCAGCAGCAGGTTGTAGGGCAGGAAGCACAGGACGAAGATGGTGGCGTTGGCCAGCAGGAGCAGGCGCACTTTCTTCCTCCGGACCTCGCCCTCCCCCTGCCTGCTGCCCCCCCTGCGGCTCAGGGTGTACAGGATACGGACAGAGCAGTACAGGACGACTGACAGGGGCAGCAGGAAGCCCAGGATCTCCGCCAGCACTACGAGGGGCAGCAGCTCCATCTTCCAGGCCCGCTTGGAGAAGCTCTCGAAGCAGCGCACCTCCACGGTGGAGTTGGCGCCCTGGCAGCAGCTGGTGTCGTGGGCCAGGGCCACGGGGATGGACCCCAGGACGATGAGCGCCCAGACCACCCCGCACACCTTCCAGGCCACCCGGCGCCGGCGCATGGGCCGGGAGTAGAGTGGGTGCACGAGCGCCAGAAAGCGGTCGACGTTGACGGCCGCCAGGAAGAGGCAGCTGCCGTACATGTTGAGCTGGAAGAGCGAGCCCGCCAGCTGGCACAGCACATTGCCCAGCGGCCAGAGGTCAGTGGTGAAGTAGTAGATCCGCAGGGGCAGCGCCAGAGTGAAGAGCAGGTCGCAGGCGGCCAGGTTGACCAGGTAAACCGTCACCACCGTCCGCAGGCCCAGGAGGCAGATGAAGACCCAGAGAGCCACGGCGTTGAGCGGGAGGCCGATGGCCAGTTGTAAGCTGTGCCAAGCCAGCTGCAGTCGATGGATCTGATCGTGGTCGCTGCAGTTGGGCAGTTCCGTTATGTAGTGATAGTCCCGGCAGACTTCGTGCAACTGGGTGCCGTTCAGCTGCATCTGGGGAGAGTCAGGATTACGGAACAGTTGACGTCGGTGAGGAAATTGCTAAGGAATGCCCCATTCCCAATCGCCCCCATCCCTTTCCCAATGAGACCTGCTCCGATCTTCCCGTCAGTTGCCCATTCGCAACTGCTCTGTCCCATTCCCATTCAGAGCCCTGTCCTAATGACCCCTTTCATATTCCGAGTCGCACCTGTCACACGTCCCCCACGCACCGTCTGTCTAACTTCCGCCCTACTCCCCACTGTCACAGCCACGGACCGGGCAGCGCAGCAGAGATCAGCATCGGCGCTCACAAATACGCACGCGTCAGCCAGTTGTCATCCCACGATGGCTGTACTTAACTCCCTTCTTTCCGCTGTAGCGCTTGTCGTAACCCGAGCATCGTTTCTCCGCCATCTCACGTTTGGCCTCGCTGAGCCAACTTGCTGTGAAGACCAGCAGTGTCCGTTTCATATTTAGACATTCCTTGAATGTGTCTGTCTTGAACTACTCCATTCAGAATGTCCGTGCTCCATTCCCGATAAACCCTGCCCTCACTCCCGACAAACCCCGCCCCCACTCCCAATGTCCCCTAAGCACATCCTCAATGACCATTTACAATTCCTCGTGACTGCTCCATCACCAATGACTCCTGCCCACCCCCACCACATCCTCCTTCCCATTCCCTTGGACTTCTCCCTAAATCCCATGACTGTACCAAATCTGATTGGCCCCGACCCATTCCCAGTCGATCCAACTCCATTCCTGGTGGTGGCTGTCAGTTCACAATAACAGCCCCATTCCCAATGACACGTCCCATTCTGAATTTCCTCCATTCCTTTCCCAGTGTCCCCTGCGCAAATCCTGACGATCCCATCTCAGACCAAACGGCGTTCCGATCCTAATGGCTCGCACTATTCCCAAAAGTGGCAGCAGGTCTGATTCCCCATTATCATTGATCTGTTGGTCTTTCCCAATAACCCATTTGGCAGACCCAATGGCCCCTCCCATTTCCCAGTGACCCCCTTCCCCATCCCCAATAACCACAATAAGACCATTAGACTCAGGAACAGAATGAGGCCATTCAGTCCATCCAGTCCACTCCGCCATTCCATCATTGCTGATCCCGGATCCCACTCGAACCGCATACACTTGCCTTCTCACCATATCCTGGATGCCCTGACCAATTAGGAAACGATCAATTCCCACCTTAAATATACCCACGGATTTGGCCTCCTCTGCAGTCTGTGGCAGAGCATTCCACAGATTCACTACTCTCTGGCTAAAAAAATTGCTCCTTACCTCTGTTCTAATAGGTCACCCCTCAGTTTAGAGGCTGTGCCCTCTAGTTCTGGATACCCCCACCACAGGAAACATCCTCTACACATCCACCCTATCTAGTCCTTTCAACATTCGGTACGATCAAAGATCCCCCCCACCCCCACATAATTCTACATTCCAGTGAGTACAGGCCCAAAGCAGCCAAGCACTCGTCGTATGTTAACCCCTTCATTCCCGGAATCATCCTCCTCTGGACTCTCACAAATAACAACACATCCTTCCTGAGAAATGGGGCCAGATCTGTTGACAGATTTGTCTCAAACTGAATGAGAATGGCAGTGCCCCCGATCACCAGTGCAGCAGGACATGGGGAAGCTGCTAGCTCGTGTTTGGCCATGAACTTGAAGCTCTCACCTATCTCTGCAATAGCTTGATCAATGAGGGGAGGATGAGACAGAAAGCAGGCAGGGAATCTGCTGGAAAGCTGGGATGACAAGAAGCTCTCTTGTTCCTGGGTCTAAATGGCACCGTCAATTTGTCCAGGTCCAACCATAAGTACGCTGTGATTGAAACAGCACCTCTGCTTGCAGAAAATGTTGAGCAAATCCAAAATGCTCCCCAAAGATCATCACCAATCATGTCATCGACCCTCCACAAAAAAACATCTTATCCAGACGCGTCAAGGCTTGAAATAGCAAGTGCTCTGCACAAGCCCATCAGGAAACCCAGCTTCCCCTTCCACTGGCTCCTCCTGCACTTCCTGCTGCAGTTAATATCATCCAGCACCTCTTCCTCTCTGCCATTGGACAAAAAAAAAATTTGGCTCCTCCTGCATTTCCTGCTTCAGTGAATGTCGTCCAGCACCTCTTCCTCTCTGCCATTGGACAAAAAATGTAGGTACCCGACTCTTAAATGGACATTGTTTGCTGAAGTCAACTTCATCCCCAGTCAATGACATTATGACCCGTCCATCACAACACATTCTCTGCAATTCTACATTCTGATTTCCTTTTGGATTCTGGATGCACCTGCTTCAGCGGGCACAGCCTGCCTGGATGGCATGCAACAGAATTAAAGCTTCCCAGTGTAAAGCCGACAAAAATCAATGGGAGCTGATTGCAGGTGTAATTTGGAGAAGGGGGTGATGAAGGCCTTTCAGCAAGCTTGCCTTCATCAGGGAGAACAAATGGCAGGAGGCCATGTACACCTGCACAAAACAGTACTGAGTTCCTCCCAGTTTTACTGGGTGGATTAGCTGAGTGCTCAAAGACGACCCACCACAATGCCACTAGGATCATAAGTGCCTAATACCAGGAGGCATGCAATTATGTTCAGAGGAGGTAAGTTCAAAGGAGATTTTTTGGGGCAAGATTATTTTTTCAGACAGGGAGTGGCTGGGTACTTGGGATGGTAGAAAGGCAAAAACAAAAGGGGCACGAATGTGGAGGAAATCGATAGGTTTGAACTGGGTGTAGGCAGAAGGAATTAGTTTAGCTGGGCATTTGATATCTAATTTAATTATGAGGGCTGAGAAAGGAAATTAAGGACTGCATTTAAGCCAAGGAAAGGGTATAAGGCAGCAAAAGTGAATGGGGAGCTGGATGACTGGGAAGCTTTTAAAATCCAACTACAGAAGCTAAAATGTGAAATATGAGGACAAACAAGCCACAAATATAAAGCAGGATAACAGAAGTTCTTTTCATTTGTATAAAGGGTAAAAGGGAGGTAAGAGTTGATTTTGGACCACTGGAAAATGATGCTGGTGAGGTAGTAATGGGGGACAAAGAAATGGCAGATGTACTTAATGGGTACTTTGCATCATCTTCACTGTGGAAGACATCAGCAGTGGGGCAGAGGTCCGTGAGTGTCAGGGAGCAGGTGTGAGGGCCATTGCTAATACAAAGGACCATGGCAAATGCAAAGGTCTTAAGGTGGATGTCCCCTGGGACAGATGGACTACATCCCAGAGTCCCGAGAGAGGTTGCTGAAGAGATAACAGATGCATTGGTCATGATCTTTCAAGAATCACTTGATTCTGGCATGCTGCCAGAGGACTGGAAATTTGCAAATGTCACTCCACTCCAAGAAGGGAGGAAGGCAAAAAAAAGGAAATGAGAAGCCAGTTAGCCTCACCTCAGAGGTTGCAAAAGTGTTAGAGTCTGTTATTAAAGATAAGGCTTCAAGGTACTTGGAGACTAATGATAAATCAGTCAAACTCAGCATGGCTCAGCGAAGGGAAATCTTTCCTGACAAATCTGTTAAGAGTTCTTGGAAGAAGTATCAAGCAGGGTGGGGAAAAAGGAGAGGCAGAGAATGTCATTTAGTCGGATTTTCAGATGGTGTTTGATAAGGTGCTGCAGATGAGGCTGCATAACAAGACAAAATCTTATGGCATTGCTGGAAGGATACTGGCATGGATAGCAGAATGGCTGTCAGGCAGGACACAGCGAAAGAGAATAAAGGGGGTCTTTTCTGGTTGGCTGCTGGTGACTAGTGGTGTTCGTCAGGGGTCAGATTTGGAACCGCTGCTTTTCACATTGTTTATAAAAGATACAGAAAATAGAATTGAGGGCTTGGTGATAAAATCCGCGGATGATACAAAGATAGCTGAAGGGGTAGATTGTGCTGAGGAAGAAACGTGATTGCTGCAGGACTTATTCAAATTGGATGAATAGGCAAAAAAGTGGCAGGTGGAATACAGTGTTGGAAAATATCTGATGATGCATTTTGGTAAAAGGAATAATAGTGCAGACTATTATCTAAATGAGGAAATGAAGGCATTAAAATGTTTGGCAACATTGAACTGAATTTAGAAGAATGTGGGGGGTTCTCATTGAAACCTACCGAACGTTGAAAGTACTCGATAGGGTGGATGTGGAGAGGATGTTTCCTATGGTGGAGTATCCTGAACAAGAGGGCACAGCCTCTAAGTTGAGGGGCGACATTTTAGAACAGAGGGAAAAGGGGACCTTTTTTTTAGCCAGAGAGAAATGAGTCTGTGGAATATTCTGTCACAGACTGTGGTGGGGGCCAAAGGTGTGGGGATGATTAAAGTGGAAGTTGATAGCTTGCAGAAAGGTCAGGGCATCAAAGGATATGCAGATTTGGGGGAGAGGGTGGTGTGTGAAGTAAGGGGCATTTGTGGTGTTACATACTCGTGACACATGACAGTGGTACCCTTGTCACGTGACTGGGTTTGAAGCTGTACTGGAATTGAGGTAATGGTCTTGTGATGGTGGAGTGATGTCATTTTCCCGCCAGTAGAGATCATGTGACAGGTTTTTTTTTTACAGGGTATAAAAGGAGGACCCCTCCCTGTGAGGAGGGGCAGTTCGTGGCTGGATTTGCCATGTTGACTTCATGCGTGATTTAATGTGATGATGCAGTTTAGTTGAAAGATGAAGTTTTATCTAATGCCTAAAGTATAAAAGGTCATTGCCAGCAGTTTCTTTACAATACTGCTAGTTGAGAATCAGTGGAGAGTGAAGATCGGAGTTCGGGAGATAAAGATCGAGGTGAATCGATTTTCGACGGTGAAACTGGTTCGAACTTGTTTGATCTTTATTCGGAAGGAATTCGTTGACTGTTCTCATGTTAATCTGTGCGGGATAGCAGAAAAGCTTGAGGACAGTGTGATAAAGGAAAGGTCAGTGCCTTTAAGCCATTACGTTTCGTAAATTCTTCGTGGGAAAAGTTTGACTTCGGGGACTGAAGCAAAGCGACGTGAAAGAGAATTTAAATCGTCTTAAAAAGTCTCTCCCTTAAATGGACTGTGAGCATTTTGAACTTGTGGCAATCCTACGTTAAAGAACTGTTTTTGCAACATCGCTTTAAGAACTGTTTGAGCTGCATCGCTTTAAGAACTGTTTAAGCTGCCGCACAGCAGCTGATTTTCCGGTTACTTTAGCGTTTGTTTACTTTTGGGGGGTTTGTTTACAGTGTTTAATAAACGTGTTATTTGTTATATAAACCCTCGCCTAACATATATTTATTGTTGCCTGAATACGTAACAGTGGAATGAGAGGGAGAGCTGGGTGAGAGGGGAGAGTGGCAGGAGAGGGGGAGAGTAGCAGGAGGAGGAGGAGGAGAGAAGTGGGAGTTGGTGGAGGGTTGAGAAGGGAGATGGGAGGAGAGGAAGAGTGGGGGAGTAGGAGGAGATTAGGGGAGGGATGAGAGTAGGGGAGAGGGTGGAGAGTAGGGGAGAGGGTGGAGAGTAGGGGAGAGGGTGGAGAGTAGGGGAGAGGTTGGAGAGTAGGGGAGAGGTTGGAGAGTAGGGGAGAGGGTGGAGAGTAGGGGAGAGGGTGGAGAGTAGGGAGAGGGAGGAGAATTGGTGGAAGGGGGCGGTGTGTGGGTGGAGAGGGAGGTGTATTGCGGAGAGGGATGTGTGAGGCGAGAGGGAGGTGTGAAGGGAGAGGGGGAGAGTTGTTGGGCGACAGTCAGGATCGTGGCAGGGCGAGAGGGAGGTGTGGGGAGGAGATGGAATGGGGAAAAGGAGGAAAGGAGTTTAGAACATCGGACCATTAATCATAGGAGCAGAACAAGGCCATTCAGCTCATGGAGATTGCTCTGCCATTCCATCATGGCTGATACAAGATTCCATTCAACCCTCTACATCTACCTTCTTGCCATATCCATTAATGGCCTGACCGATCAGAAACAATCAACTTCTGACTGAAATATATGCATGGACTTGGCCTCCGTCGCAGTCTGTGGCAGAGCATTCCACAGATTTACTACTCTCTGGCTAACAAAATTCCTCCTTCCTTCTGTACTGAAAGGTTGCCCCTCAATGTTGAGGCTGTGCCCTTGAGTTCTGGATACCCCCACCACAGGAAACATCCTCTCCACATCCACCCTATCCACTCCTCTCAACATTCGATAGGTTTCAATGAGATCCCCCAGCATCCTTCTGAAATTCCAGTAAGTAGAGGCTCAAAGCTGCCAAACAAAACCTCAGATGTTAACCCCTTCATTCCTGGAATCATCCTCATGAGTGTCCTCTGAACTCTCAAATGACAACACATCCTTTCTGAGATATGGGCCCAAAGCTGTTGACAATAGTCCGTGTGGCCTGATTACTGTCTTATAAAGGCTCAGCATTATCTCCTTAATTTTATGTTCTGTTCTCCTTGAAATAAATACCAACATTGCAATAACCTTCTTTACCACAGACTCAACCTGTAAAGTAAGCTTCTGGGAGTCTTGCACGAGGAGTCTTAAGTCCCTTTGCATCTCTGATGTTTGAAACTTCTCCCCAATTTAGATAATATTCTGCACTACCAAAATGCATTATCATACATTTCCCAACACTGTATTCCATCTGCCACATTTTTGCCCATTTTTCCAATTTGTCAAAGTCCTCTGCAATTGCATTGCTTTCTCAGCACAACCTACCCCTCCAGCTTTGTACCATCTTCAAACTTTGCCACAAAGCCATTAATTCCAGTATCTAAATCACTGACAAACAAGGTGAAAAGTAACATTCCCAATACTGACCCTTGAGGAACATCACTAGTCACTGGCAGCCAACCAGAAAAGGCCCCTTTTATTCCCACTCACTGCTTCCTGCCTGTCAGTCATTCCACTATCCATGCCAGTATCTTTCCTGTAACGCCAAAGGATTTTATCTTGTTAAGCAGCCTCATATGGCAACTGATCAAATGTCTTCTGAAAATCCGAGTAAATGACATCCACTGCCCCTCCTTTGTCCACCCTGCTTGTTACTTGCTTGAAGAATTCTAACATATTTGTCAGGAAGATTTACCTTCACAGAAACCATTGTGACTTTGACTGATCTTATCATTAGTCTCTTAGCACCCAAAACCTCATCCTTAATAATAGACTCTAACACTTTCCCAATCACTGAGGTTAAGTTAACTGGCCTATAATTCTCAGCCTGAAACGTCGACAGTGCTTCTCCCTGTAGATGCTGCCTGGCCTGCTGTGTTCCAACAGCATTTAGTGTGTGTTGCTTGAATTTCCAGCATCTGCAGATTTCCTCGTGTTGGTTTATTATTTGTTTTCTTTTGCCAGAGTTGAAAGACTTTTGCAATTTTCCAGCCCTCGGGGACCATGGCAGAATCAATTGATTCCTTAAAGATCACGGCCAATGCATCCATTATCATTCATTATGTGGACCATCTGGCCCAGATGACTTGTCCTTTTTAAGACATTTGAGTTTTCCTTGCACTCTGTCCTTTGTTATAGCAATAATGCCCACTCCTGCTCCCTGACACTCACAGACCTCTGCCCCACAGTGAAGACTGATGCAAAGTACCCATTATTTTCATCTGCCATTTCATTGACCGCCATTACTACCTCACCAGCATCATTTTCCAGTGGTCCAATCCCAACTCTCACCTCTCTTTTGCTCCTTATAATGGGAAAAAACTTTCAGTTTCCTGCTTTATATTATTGGCCTGTCTGCCATCATATTTTATCCTTTCCCTTCTTACAGCTTTTTTAATGGCCTTTGCTGAATTTTAAAATCTTTCCAATCATCCAACTTCCCACTCTGTTTTGTTAGCTCATATGCCCCTTCCTTGGTTTCTACGCAGCCTTTAACTTAGTCAGCCCCTACGATTTTAGAGCTTCTTCCACTGTGGGACACACCTATCCTGTGCCTTGTGGACTATTCCCAAAAATTTCAGTCATCTCTGCTCTGCAGTCATCCATGCCATTCTCCTCCTCCACCCGGGCAATCTCCTCTCTAATATTTCTGAAATTCCCTGTATACCATTGTGATACGGATACATGTAACTTGTGCTTCTCCCTGTCGAACTGCAGTATGAATTTAACCATAATATGATTACTGCATCCTAAGATTCCTTTACATAAAATGCCATATTAAGATCTGGATTAGTACAGAACACCCAATCTAAGATGCCCTTTCCCCAAGTAGGCTCAGGCACAAGCTGTTCTAAAAAGCCATCTCTTCAGGCATGGAACAAATTCCGTCTTTTCCGTTCCAACAGCAACCTGATTTTCCTAATCCCCTTGCATATTGAAGTCCACCATTACAATTGTGTCATTACCCGTTTTACATGCCTTTTCCAGCTCTCTTTGCAATCTCAACCCCACACCTTGACAACTATTTATGATTTTCCATATGAGACCTATATATGATTTCCCATTATTATTTTTCACCCTTGCAATTTTTTAACTCCACCCACAAAGTTTCAACATTCTCTGACCCCATGACTCCTCTTCCTCAAGGTGTAATTCCATCTCTTACTAACAGAGCCACATCACCACCTATGTACTCCTTCCTGCCTGTCCTTTCGATACAATGTACATCCTTTGATGCTAAGCTCCCACCTAGGGCCTTCTTTCGGCCACGACTCAGTGATGCCCGCAAGGTCAAACCGACCAATCTGTAATTGTGCCTCGAGTCCGTCCACCTTATTCCAAATGCTACACTCATTTGAATACAGCTCTCGGCTCCATCGTACTGGTTCCCAACCCCTACCATAGTAGCTTACACACTCCCAAAAGCTCCAGCAAACCTGCTCTCAAGAATCTTGGATTCAAGTGCAGCCTGTTTCTTTTGTACAGCTCCCAGCAGAAGAGGTCACAATTATCCAGAAATCTGAATCTCTGCCCCTGCTCCAAATCTTCATCCACGCATTTATCTGCCACTTCATTCTGTTCCTATCCTCACTGTCAGGCGAAAGTGGTGAGAGGTGGGATGAGGGGAAGGGGGAGAGAAAGGAGAGGGCCATGGGAGAGAATGGGAGGGGAAATGGTTTTGTGTATTTATAAAATGGGTGAGGAGACAGGTGGGCAATGAGAGGCAGGGTGAGAGAAATAGGTGGGGAATTGGGAAGTGGGACACGGGGGGGGGCAGAGCTTGAGAGGATAAACATGGGCTCATTGCAAGATGGGGTGGTCAATGTTAAGCAAGGAAGTCACGCTCCAAGTAGGCTGAGACCTGCTCGCTTCTCTTTGCCTCTCCCTCCCACACACACGATGCCAACACTGCGAGCACAGATGCCGAGCAGACCTACCTTCCTCACCTGGATCGCGACGTTTCAGGAGCTGGCCCCTTCACGTGCACCGGAGCATCGGTCTGACAGCTGCTATCTTCTGCTGGAGATCTCTCTCTGTGGAGGGGGGTGGAAGGCCATAAAGATCTGTAAGGCCACGCATGGTCACGCCTCCGAGGGCACGGTCGCACACCAATGGTCGTGATCTCTGAGAGAAGCTGCTTGATCTGGGTGCAGAGTTTCGGGAGGATATGACGAGGGCAGTTGTGGATTTGGGTTTAGTACAATGCTGATTGGGGTATGCTTGTGAAGGTGAGCAAGCAGCTCTGCTCACCACAAGACAGGAACAGTGCTCAAGTGGTTTCAAAGGAAGTCCCACAGACGGTTCATAAATAAATTCACGTGGTAACTATGAATTTCAGACAGACCAAAGTTTGGTGCACTTGCAGAGTGCCAGGCCCAAAATGCAATATTCTTTTTGACGAGTAGGTACATGTGACTCTGGAAATTGCAGGAATTTACAGGAAAGGAGAAAGATCAAGGAGATTGGAGGGGAGATAAATGAAGCAGACATTTTGCACGTGTTCTGGCATGCAGCTGCAGATTAGCAATTCGCCAGAGAGGCTGATCTTGTTTGATTCTGCTCAATTGTTAAATTGGAAACAGCACAGAACAAAAATGTTTCACCAAGATGCTATCTGCACTCACGCGACAGTGACAAAGAGAGGCTGAACGGGCTCGGAGTGTATCCACTGCAGGAGAATGAGGCGTGATCTCATGAGGGCCTCAGATAGGGTGGAAGCACACAGTCTTTGTGGATGTCAGGGACTTGGACACCTGTTTAATAAGAGAGAGAGGGGGAGGGAGAGGGAGAGGGGGAGGGGGAGGGGGAGGGGGAGGGGGAGGGGGAGGGGGAGGGGGAGGGAGAGGGAGAGGGAGAGGGAGAGGGAGAGGGAGAGGGAGAGGGAGAGGGAGAGGGAGAGGGAGAGGGAGAGGGAGAGGGAGAGGGAGAGGGAGAGAGAGAGAGAGAGAGGGAGAGAGAGAGAGAGAGAGAGAGAGAGAATATGAAACCATCAGGACCCTGTGGGGCACACACAATACCAGAGGAACTCATGGGGCCAGACAGCATCGATGGGAAACAGTACAGAGGATATTTTGGGTGGAGACCCTTCAGCAGGACTGGGGGAAGAAAAGATGAGAAGTAGATTTAAAACAGTGTCGGGGGTGGGGGAGAAGTGAGAGAAACTCAGGTGATAGGTGAAACTGGGAGGGGTAAGTGTGAAGTAAAGAGCTGAGAAGTTGATCGGGGAGAGAGATACAGGGCTGGAGAAAGTGGAACATAATAGGAGAGGACAGAAGGCCATGGAAGACAGAACGGGGGAAGGAGCACCTGAAGGAGGTGATGCACAGGCAAGGAGAAGGTGAGAGAGGGAAAAGGGGATGGGGAATGTTGAGGGGAGAGGGGCATTACTGGGAGTTTGAGAAATCAAGGCTCATGACATCATTTGGAGGCTACCCAGATGGAATGCTGGTCCTCCAGCCTGAGTGTGGCCTTATCGAGGAGGCCATGGATTGACCTATCGGAACCCGAGGGACTCTCGTCTGCACCCAGGGCGCAGTCCATTCGTGCGATTGGGTATCAGAGGAAGATCCATCAACAGTATTTAGGAGAGACTTGGACAGGGACGGAGAGCAAAGGCAGAGAGTGGTGTGAGGCACATAAGCAAATGGGTCTATCTTCAACAGGGCCGGGCCAGTCTGCCAAAGGGCCTACCCCCACACCGAAGCACTCTAGGAGCTGTGGGGGATGTCGACTGGGACGATGTGACGCTACGTACGGTCTGCTGGGGCAGGTGAGAAGCTGACGAGGAAGGCCGGTTCCGCTCTGGGGAGGGGATGGAACTGGATACCCGGGTGGTTGTGTCAATGCTGCAGTAGCTACAGAGCATTATGGAGGACCCCTCGCACTTTTAGTAACAGACTGATTCCACTGAGGAGGACCACTGAACCCCACAGGAGATCCTTTGTCCCTGTGGCTGTCGGACTCTGCAACTCCTCTTCCTTCAGTATACAAGTTTCATTGCTCCTCTGCATTTTTAAGTGTTACTTTTTAATACACATTTGGTCTCTTTCATACCTCAATGTTTGCATTTTGCATTTTAGAGAACATGTATCTGACTGAGCAACCTTGCAACAATAACTTCCTTCAGGATAAATAAAATTTGAGAGGAGAGGCTAGAAATGTTTGACCTCTTTCCTCGGCTGCATTGGAGCCTGAAGGGAGACGTCTTGGATGAGAAGCTGGGCGCCAGGCTCAGAAAACGTCATTGCTACGGTCAGAGTCTGAATCAGATTTAACACATGCAACGGCCTCATACATCATAATAAAGAAACCTAAAAATCACAACAGTACATCAAATCAGCTCCTCCCGGGCTCCAGGCCGGGTAGAGAGAATGACTATAACCGGCGTTTCGGCGCCAGACTCTGCCATCTTCACCAGGGATGACGGCTGAGCTTGCCATTGAAACGCCGGCTCTGATTGATACCTGAACCCGGCTGGAAGCCTGACAGGAGTTTATCTATCAGCGTGTCTGATCGGTTATTGATTTACGATTATATACCTGTGGTTAAACACACACACGCAAATAAAAACATTGGCCAATCAGAAACCTGATGGCAGAGGGGAAGCAGATGTCCCTGAAACATTGAGTGTGTGTCTTCAGGCTCCTGTCCCTCCTCTCTGATGGTGGTAATAGGAAGAGGGCATGTCCTGGGTGGTGGGGGTCCTGACTGATGGATACTGAATTTGTTGATTTCTATTGCACATTTGTTGCTTGTCAGTCTTTGTTTTTGTGTAGTTTTTCATTGAATCTATTGTATTTCTTTGTTCCACTCTGAATGTCGGGAAGAAAATGAATTGCAGGGTGTGATATAGTAATATGTAGCAAAACATGTACAATGCTGCAGGAACTCCACAGTTCAGGCAGTATTGAGTAAACAGTCCACGATTTGGGCTGAGAACCTTTGTCAGGACTGAGAGGGAAGGGGAGGGAGTGAAGTCAGATGGGTTGGAATGGTCAAGAGCTGGAGAAGAAAGGATCTGACAGTGAGGAGAGTGGACAATTGGAGAAAGGGAAGGTGTGTGTGTGTGTGTGTGTGTGTGTGTGTGGATTTTCGTACTTTATCATTTCCCTACACTGCTCTTTTCTCAGTAGTTTTTACACATAATTCTGCATTGTCAGGGCTGTACCTCATGCCAGCTCAGCTACTCTGATGGTTTGACCTGCACAAACAGTATGCAGGACAAAGCTTTTCAGCACGTCTTGGAGCATGTGACAAGAATAAGCCAGTAGCAATACCTGACCAACACATGCAAAATGCTGGAGGATCTCAGCAGACCGGGCAGCATCTGTGGCTCTGACTCCTCCTCCCTTTTCTCCCCCAGGGTCTTGGCCAGGAACGTTGGCTGTTTGCTTTTTTCCAGAGATGCTGCCTGGCCTGCTGGGTCCCTCCTGCATCTCATGTGTGTTGCTCGGATTTCCAGCGTCTGCAGATTGTCCCTTGTTTGTGCTGGCTCTGGAGAGGCTTCGGAGAGGGATCACAAGGATGATTCCAGGAATGTGAAATGACTTTGGGTCTGTACTCACTGGAATTTAGAATTTAGAAGGATGGTGGGGAAGGGGAAAATCACAAACTTTCGTGTAGGCCGCACCTGGTGAAAGTCTTCTGCCCCCTCTGTGAGGTCTGTGCATCCTTCCTGTAAACCCTCTGCAATGTCTTAGACATATGGAGCCCAACACTGTTCACAATACTCAATCAGTATGGAGGGGCTACTGCACAGGACCGAAAGAAGCTGCAGGAGGTTATAAATCTAGTCGGCCCCATCTTGGGCACTAGCCTACAAAGTACTCAGGACATCTTCAAGAAGCGGTGTCGCAGAAAGGCAGCGTCCATTATTAAGGACCCCAGGCACCCAGGGCTTCCCCTTTTCTCACTGTTACCATCAGGTAGGAGGTACAGAAGCCTGAAGGCACACACTCAGCGATTCAGGAACTGCTTCTCCCCCTCTACCATCTGATTCCTAAATGGAGATTGAATCTACCTCACTTTTTACAAAAATATACAGTATTTCTGTTTTCACACGTTATTTAACAAATCTATTCAATATACGTAATTGATTTACTTGCTTATATATCATTATATTTATTTTATTTATTATATTTTTTTTCAGCTGGATTATGTACTGCATTGAACTGCTGCTGCTAAGTTAACAAATTTCACGTCACATGCTGGTGACAACAAACCTGATTCTGATTCAGTATTGGGCAGACAGAAGACATCTGATTTCTCTAGTGCCTTCAGTACAATCCAACCTCTTGTTCTGAGCGAGAAGCTGCAAAGACAAACCTACTACCTCTTGGATTACTGACTACCCGACAGATAGACCACAGTTTGCACGGCTGGTAGTTCTGTCTGAGATGGTCGCGGGTGGCACTGGAGCACCACAAGGCACTGTCCTGTCTCCATCTCTGTTCGCACTGTACTCCTCTGACCTTCTGTACCACTCTGGGTCTTGATATTTGCAAAGGTTCACTCACACGGTGGTTGGGTGTTTCAGAGATGGGCAGGAGTCAGAGTACAGAGGACTGGCGGACAGGTTTGTGGAGTGGAGCGGGGGGAATCACCTGCTCCTGAATGAGGCCAAAACCAGGGAGATGCTGATTGATTTTATAGGAAGGGGACTGTGACGAGTCCTGTGCATTCTGGGAGAAGACGTTGCGGTGCTGGAAGAGGACAAATACTTGGGCATTCACCTCGACAACAAACATAACTGGTAAACCAACACCAAGGTTGTTTGCCAGAAGGGGATGAACATAATCTATTTTGTAATGAATCTGAGATCCTTCAGTGAGAACAGCAGGATGCTGGAGGTCTTCTACCAGTCTGTTGTTTGTTGAGTGCAGCCTTCTTTGCTGCTTTATGTTGGGGGAGCCGCATTGGTGCTGGATCTGTCCCTGGCTACAAGCCGGACTCTTGTGAGTGAGTGGTGGAGAGGAACGTCACCAAACGAACTGTTGTACATTTTGGACAATTGAATCTGACCCATCCTCTCCATGAGCTACTGAATAAACAGCTGAGCATCTTTACAAACAGACTCATTCGTCTCCACTGTCACAAGGATCGCTACAGGAAATCTTTCCTACCAATTGCAAGAAGCACGGACAACAGTTCATCTTTGTGTGTCAGGAGAACACACATCATCATGTTTGTCTTATTATTTTGCGCATTATTATTGCACATTGGTAAATTTTTATTGTGTATACAGTTGGCCCTCCTTATCTGTAGGGGATTGGTTCCAGGACCCCTCGGGGATACCAAAAATTCGTGGATGCTCAAGTCCCTTATTCAACCTGTCTCAATCCGGTGGGTCTTAGGACTCAGCGGAACCCCAGACATTATTTAACTTGTCCCAGTGCCATGGACATTAGGACCCAGCGCCAGAGCTCTGAATGCGCAGTGTTTCCCATCACAAAAATAATCATGATCACGATTGAAAATAAAGTGGAAATAATAAAACGATCGGAAAGAGGTCAATTGCCATCGGTCATTGTAAAAGCGTTAGGCTACATCGGTCAATGATCAGAACAATTACTGGGTTTTGGGGTTTGGGGTTTTTGATCCTCCAGCAGAGTGCACCATAGCAATCTGTCCATAGATCGAGCTCGGGAACTTCCCGAGCCCGATGCTGAAACATAACGTTCTTAAGTGTTTTATATGCATAGAAAGGTAAAATATATACTATATACTAAGACAAATGTTTGACTAACTGACGCTAAATAATACCGGACCTACCTGTTCCAACCTACTTAGTAAGAGAATTTCCAATTTTTTTCGATTCCGATGCACGATAACCCACGCACACCCTCCCGTATACTTTAAATCATCTCTAGATTACTTATAATACCTAATGCAATGTAAATGCTATATAAAATGGTGGTTATACTGCATTGTTTAGGGAAATAATGACAAGAAAAAACGTCTGTACATGCTCGATCAACTAGTGCTGGAAGAGCACTTCCGTGTTTTGGCTAAGCTCGGTTGGTTCAATTTGCGCATGCGGAATCCGTGGATAAGGCGGGCCAACTGGAATATTATTCAGTACTTTACTATTAGTTAAGTCTGCACACTACTAAGTGTGAATTTAAATGATGCTGCTGTAATGAAAGAATTTCCCACTCGAGATCAATAAAATATTATTATTAATGGGGAGATCAGAATACTCAAAGGCGGCTTCATTGAGTTGTGGTACGACTGTCTTGCCTTTTGCACACACTCCCCTGATAGATGGGCAATGAAGCTACAAGCCTGGTTCATCAATCCATTGCCTTGTGTTGCCACTTCAAGGGAAGTGCGGCCTGCGGCCCTGAAGCCCCTCTGTGTGTCGCTGCTCCAGTAAGGTCTGCCATGGATCGCATCCCCTCCCCGTATGCTTGCCACCTCAGTCTTGCCCGGGCTGATTTCTGTCTGCCATTTCTCCACCCGCTCTCATCGTTGGTTAGATTCTGGTGTGTCTTGTGTTATAACCATCCTTAGTGTTCGCACGTACACCAAGACTTGAGCCGCGCCCCAACTTGCTAACTGACCTAGCTACATTCTCATTGGTCTCACAAAACCATCGGGGCCCAAGGGCTGAAGCCTCAGGACCTGAGTTAAGTGGAAAATTTGAGTGCGTTGGGACGAGCATAGGAGGGTGAAGGGAGATGCCATATCTGCCTCCAGCTCTGAAAATGGCAGAGTTGTATACCTCGATACAGAACTGAGAGGGCTAATGCACACAGGCCTCTTACACTGAGATGAGAATTAGAGGTCAGGGGTTGAGGGCAAAAGGTGAGATATTAAAGGGGTACAGGAGAGGCAGCTTCTTTACACAGCGATGTGACAGATGCAGGTTCCATTGCAATACCTGAGAGAGGTGTGTAAGATGATGAGAGGCATTGATTGTGTGGATAGTCAGAGGCTTTTTCCCAGGGCGGAAATAGCTAGCACGAGAGGGCACAGTTTTAAGGTGCTTTGGAAGTGGGTACTGAGGAGATGACAGGGGTAAGTTTTTTTTACTCAGAGAGTGGTGAATGCATGGAATGGGCTGCTGGTGGAGGTGCTGGAGGCAGATACGATAGGGTATTTTAGGAGACTCCAGGATAGATTCATGGAGCTCACAAAAATAGCGGGCTATGGGTAACCGTAGGTAATTTCTAAGGTAAGGACATCTTTGGCACAGCTTTGTGGGCTGAAGGGCCTGTATCAGTACTGCAGTGCCCCATGACTCTGGCCCTCCATTTTACCTCACTCCCCAGTGCACTAGCAGTCTCTGTGCACGTCCCACCCTGATTTGTTCTCCCGAAGTGCAACGCCTCACAGCTCTCCTCACTAAACTGCACCTGTCATTGCTCAGCCCGTCTTCACAGCCGGTTCAGACCCTGCTGTAAGTCTTGGCGGCCTTCCCTGCTGCTTATTGCGCTGCCAATGTCTGGCCTCGTTTGCTGATCACACCAGCATCCAGATCATTGATACATCACGAGTCACAGGCCTCCGGTTAGAGAGGGTCTGCTACCACTCTCTGCCTTCTCCCATGAAGCCAGTGTCTGATCCATTTTACATCCTTGTCCTGAAGGGAAGACAGCTGAAACTTCTTAACCAGCCTCTGGCATTACAATTGGCATCCCACCCCCGTCTATGCCCCTCATGCCTTCACGTCAAAGGTCTTGCTAGTCCATGTAGACTACATCCACTGTCTCAACATCCCTGGTAACTTCCCCGATAAGTTCTAAACGGTTGGTTCGATGAGACCTACCAGGCACAAAGCCAGGCTGACAATCCTTTCTCAATCCCTGTCTGTCCATATGCTTATAGATCTGGTCCTTTAAAATATCTTTACCCACCGCTGACATCAGGCCTATAATTTCCCAGCTCAGAGCCTTTCTTCAACAATAGACCAACATGAGCTATCCACCTTCCAGCAACTCACCTGTGTCTAAGGACATTTTTAATACCTCTGCTAGGACCCCTGCAGTCTCTGAACTAGTCCCCGGCCACCCTGATTTGTCCTACGACAGTGAGCACTTCCTCCTCTGAAATCCATGACCTCACCACTGCTTTGCCTCATTTTGATGGACTCCCGGTTAAATAGATTCAAAAACAAAACCCAATTAAGTTCTCCTCCATCTTTTGCAGCTCAATGTGTAGGTGACCATGCTGATCACCAAGAGGGTCAGGTCTATCCCTTGCATTCTTTTTCAATATACCTGTAGAAGCCCTTGGGATTCTCCTTCACCTTGTCTGCTACAACTTCAAGCCTTCTTATTTTATTTTTGCCCTCTCATTTTCCCTCCTAAATGACGACGTTTCTTCCTGGCTGGCTTTGCTGTTATGCACCTCCCCCTTTTACTTCTTAACCAGGACCTCATCATCTCTCAGAAATTCAAGGCTAGCTTTGCCTTGTATTCTGACAGGAACTCTGCCGCTCTCAAAGTTTCACCCCTGAAAGGCTTCCGCTAACCAAGCATCCCTTTCCCAGAAACAACCTCTCTGAACTCCCCCACTTGCCAGATCCTTTCCGATGCCATCAAAACTAGCTTTTCTCCGGTGTAGAACCTCAACCCATCTGCCTCCAGGATTATTTTGAAACTTATAGAATTAAGATCATTATAACTAAAGCATTCCCCTGACACACAGTTCTGTTACCTGGCCTATCTCGTTCCCTGGTTGGAGATCCTGAATCACACTGTCTGCTTATGGCCTCTACAGATTGATTAAGGAAACCTTGCTGAACACTTTTGACATGTTGCAAACGTGTCTCCACTCCTGAAAGCACCTTCTAACACAATGCCATGTTATGTTTCTTGCAACTTCTGATATCGCCCTACAAATTTGCTCAGTTAAAGCACACCAGAAGACATGGGAGCAGAATTAGGCCATTCAGCCCATCAAGTATGCTCTGCCATTCAATCATGGCTGATCCCGGATCCCACTCAACCTCATACACCTGCCTTCTCACCAAATCCGTGTGGGAGGGTCTATAATAGAACCCCATTAGCTATCATCCGTTTCTTATTCCTCAGTCTCACCAGCATATCCTCAGTGCAAGTGATGAATGATACCATCCCTCCCTCTCAATCACATTCAGAGCCATAGAATCTCGGAACATTGAGCTACACGTCCTGCTCCTCCTGCAACCCGCTCTCACCAATGGCTACGTAGAAACATAGAAAATCTACAGCACAATATAGGCCTTTTGGCCCACAAAGCTGTGCTGAACATGTCCTTACTTTAGAACTACCTAGGCTTACCCATAGCCCACTATTTTTCTAAGCTCCATGTACCTATCCAGGAGTCTCTTAAAAGATCCTATCGTATCCGCTTCCACCACCGTTGCCAGCAGCCCATTCCATGCACTCACCACTCTCTGCATAAAAAAACTTACCCCCGACATCTCCTCTGAATCTGCATCCAAGCACCTTAAAACTATGCCCTCTCATGTTAGTCATTTCTGCCCTGGGGAAAAAGCCTCTGACTATCCACATGATCAATGTCTCTCATCACCTTGTACACCTCTATCAGGACACCTCTCATCCTCCGTCGCTCCAAGGAGAAAAGGCCGAGTTCACTCAACCTATTCACATAAGGTATGCTCCCCAATCCAGTCAACATTCTTATAAATCTCCTCTGCACCCTTTCTATAGCTTCCACATCCTTCCTGTAGTGAGGCAACCAGAACTGAGCACAGTACTCCAAGTGGGGTCTGACTAGGGTCCTATATAGCTGCCTCTCAGCTGAGATTGAAAATCAGAGTTTTCCTCCTCCTAGACGGGCTGCCGTTCAAGGCTGACAAGCCCCACCAGCCTGAAGGGGTGGTAAAGATATTCTTAGTCCTAGGTGCAAAGCCAGGATCCTAAATTGACTCTCAGCTCCTAAATTCAATTCCATGATTGAGGAAGGCCAATACGCCTTCTTAACCACAGAGTCAACCTGCGCAGCAGCTTTGAGTGTCCTATGGACTCGGACCCCAAGATCCCTCTGATCCTCCACGCTGCCAGGAGTCTTACCTTTAATACCATATCCTGCCATCATATTTAACACTGTCACAATTCCACGTGCTGATC
The DNA here is from genome assembly GCF_030144855.1 of Hypanus sabinus. NCBI lineage: Eukaryota > Metazoa > Chordata > Chondrichthyes > Myliobatiformes > Dasyatidae > Hypanus > Hypanus sabinus. The sequence continues at coordinate 2,637,581 of NC_082737.1, read as the reverse complement.
CATGCTCAGTTCATCCATCTCACCTACAACACCAGGAATGCAATACACATAATTTGGAATATTATTTCCTATTAAGCTCAGGCTTTCAATTCCTGACTTTGCGCCTAGGATCAAGAACATCTTTACCAACCCTTCGGGCTGGTGGGGCTTGTCAGCCTTGGACGGTAGCCCGTCTAGGAGGAGGAAAACTCTGATTTTCGATCTCTGCTGCCTTGCGGCCATGCTCGCCCATCTATGGGAATGGCTTCGGGAGTAAACCCTGTGGAAGAAATCCGGAGCCGGGGTCCCTATAGCAGTTTGATGTCGTTTACAACTTCACTCCGGCAACCTCTGTGGCAACACTGGTGCCAGGCTGTATCGACGCTTGCCCTTCCTGTGGAATACATCAATGATGTGGAGAGGGGGAGCCCACTGCAGGGGCAACAGCCGGTTCTTCAAAGGAGACAGTCCACCAGAGGTGCAAACACGTGATCCCCTGGGATCGATGGCTGCCTGCAACTAGCTACCCCAAAACTCCAGTTCCACATTTCTGGATCATTGGGATCTCTTCTGGGCAAGGGATGACCTGTACAAAAAGGAAGTGTGACACCTGAATATCCTTGCTAGAGTTGTCAGGGAGAGTTTAAACTAATTTGACAGGGGCAGTTGGAACCAAGGTGATAGGGCTTGGGATGCATCAGTTGCTATCCAAATAAATGCTTTCTGCATTTGAAGGATAGTCGATGACAGGGGAAAATAGGGTCTGTTGAAACATGGGGGCAAAAATCGAAAAGGGTGATGAATACAGGACTGAAGGTGTGAGATGTAAATGATCACAGTTGGTAACCTTGCAGCACATTTACAAAATGGCAGGTATAACGTTGTTTGCATCACCGAGTTGTGGCTGAAAGAAGATGATAGCTGGGAGCTTAAATCGAAGGAAGCCCATTGAATCAGAAGGACAGGCAGGAAGGATGTTAACAATAATCCTGTGAGTGAAAGTTTTAATGTATGAGCAGTGTTTGTTGGCTCTGGGCTTGTAGTCGCTGAAGTTTAGAAGAATGTTTAGGAGGATCTCACTAAACATGCTGAATATTGTAAGGCCTTCATAGGGTGGATATGGAGAGGGTGATTCCTATAGTCAGTGGGAAAAGGATCTAGTACAGGAGGGCACAACCTCAGAATAGAAGGACGTCCCTTTAGAACAGAGATAAGGAGGAATTTGATTAGCCAGAAGATGGCTCTGGTGGCCTGGTCATTGGGTGTAATTAAAGCAGAGGCTTTTGATTCGTAAAGGTTACAGGTAGAAAGCAAGAGGAGGGAGCTGTGAGGTAGTAAATACACCATGATGGAATGCCAGAATAGACTCAATGGGCTGAAGGGTGGGAGAGAGAGAGTTAGATGGAGTGGGGCCAGTGAGGGGAAGGAGAGTGAAAGAAAGCAGAGGGAGGGGACGAGGAGAATGGCTGAGGGGAACTAGACGGAGAGGGTAGGAGTGGTCGGGTAGGAAAGAAAGAGGGTAGAAATGGAAGGGGCTGAAGAGAGTGTGGGGAGAGAATGGGAAGACAACAGAGAGTGGAGAGAGGGTGAAGAGAATTGAGATGGTGAGGAAGCACGGAAAGGGTGAGAGAAGGAAAATGGACAGAAAGAAAGGAAGACAAAGGGTGAGTGAGAGATAGGGAGGGAAAGACATGAAAATGGTGAGTTGAGAAGAGGGGGTAATTACAGGAGGGAGGAGGGAAATTGCAAGAAGGGGAGATGGAAGGAAAGAGGGGTTGGAGGGCACACAAAAGAGTGAGGGAGAGCAAGAGAGAAGCATCAAAATTGGTGTAGAGGAGAGGGGTTGAGGGATAGAGAGAGGGTGTTGGGGTGGTTAGATGGAGGAAGGGGATGAGGGATAGAATAGATTGACAGGCACTGGGAAAACAGGAAGTGAAAGAAAGTGATAGGGTAGCAGAGGAGGTGAGGAGGAGGAGAGGGTCGAGAGGGAAGTGGGCAGAGAGGGAGGAGAGCGGAATGAGAGAGGTAACCCACACAAAATGCCAGAGGAGCATCCACGGAAAAGAGAACAGTCGGTGTTTCGGGCAAAACCCTCAGTCAGGACTGGAGAAAAATAAAAAGATGCTTCCTGGCCTGCAGAGTTCCTTCAGCATTTTGTGTGTCACTTGGATTTTCAGCATCTGCAGATTGTCTCGTGTTTCTGAGGGCTGAGAGAGATGGCGAAGAAACTGAGGGGTGGGGGGGGGTGTGTGGCAGATGGGAAAGGAGAGAGAGGGAGAGGGCAGGAGAAGAGGGGGGGCAGGAGGAGAGAGGGGAGCAGGAGGAGAGAGCAGGAGGGAGAGAGCGGAAGAGAAAGGGTAGAAGGAGAGAGAAAGAGATGAAAGGTGAAAGAGAAAGGGAAAAAGAGTGGATAGAGGACGAACGAGAGGGTTTAGTTACAGAAAGAGAGAATGTGCACTTGAGTTCCCGGGGCGCTGCCTCCTCCCCCCGCGGCTCCGACCTCTTGTTCTCCCTCGCCACTCCCCTCTCCCGTATTTCCGGCCTCACCTTACAGCCGTCCATGAATCCGAGCCGGTCTGATCGATTCGTTCCTTTGTATTTCCCTTAAACCAAGATGTGCCTGGATCGGTCCCTGAGACGCCTTCGACGGGCAACAGGAAGGGGATTCAGCCCTTCCTTGTGATCGGGCCTCCACAGTCCTCCGGTGTAACCCGAGAAGAAGTTTAGCTGGTTTGCGAAGGGCAGGTCTTCATACGTCTGTTGTCTGCTGCAGTATGACGCGCTAATTGCTGGGGTGCCTCACAGTCTCGATTACTCAACGAGAATTACAGACGAAAGTTCAGCGCCTCACGCCATACCCAGAAACACTGGGGATCTGATTTACTGTGTTTGCGCGGCATGAAAAAGAAACAAGCGCAACAACGTTCAACGATTATAAAGAATAAATAAGTACGTATAAAAACCTGGTTAGAGTTTAAAGTATGGATATGGCGTGACGAAAGGCGCATATTTACTTGAACAGCAGCAAGTATTTACAATGTAAACACACCTGACCACACCCTCCCTCCCTTTCTGCTTTTCGCAGGCTTCACTCCCCACACGCGACTTCCTTGTCTCGCTCTCAGTCTATCACTAAGGGTTAACTCAAAGTGCACTGCAGATGCTGCGGTCACTAAAAGTTCAGCCGAGGCGGCATGCAGAGGGTGAGAAACATTGTTCGGAATTGCCAGCATTTTCCGGAGGGTCCTTTGCCGTGTTTGACTCCGATAGCAGAGCCAGCCTTTCTCATTAGTTTACTGAGTCTGAATATCGTTTACATTTCCTGGTGTTTACAGCTTGCAATTCCTGTCTATGGTTACTGCCCTACAGATTTGCCCAGTATAAATGCAGAAAAATAATCTCAGGATTGAACGTGTGACTCCTGTGTACTCTGATAATACTCTACTTTGACTTTGAGAGCGGAACAAGTGCCGCATCTCCCTCACCACCATCCAGGATCCCAAACACTTCACCTGTCAGTCTGTGGGGTCATCTGCTGACTGAGTCCAGTACCCCCGGTGCTGCCTCCCGTTTATCGGTGAGGCCCGGTGTAGATTGTGGGGGAGGGGGCACATCACCAACTCCGCCAGAGAATGCCTGATTTCCTGGTGGCCGCCTATTTCAATTTCGCATCCCATTCCCATTCCAACTCTCAGTCCACGGGCGCCTCTTCTGCCGGGATGAGGCCACACACTAGCTGGAGGAGCAATGCCTTATATTCCATTTGGGTAGCCCCCAACCTGATGCCATTTTCACGAAATTCCGGTGATTTCCCCCCCACCTCAACTTTCCTTTCTCCACCACCACCCATTTCCCATTTCCCTCTCTCACCTCATCTCCTTACCTGTCTTTGTTTCGTGATCTCAAGGTTGTATAAAGTATACAGTACATACTTTGATAATAAATGTACTTCGTACTTTGGTCATCTATCCACTCCTACCTGATACTATTGGAGTATAAAAGTTGCATTGTTTGCTGTGTAACCAAAACTATGTAGTCAGCTTTGAGTTTGCTATTTGCTATGCATGTATCCAATTTAGTAGGAGAATGAAATCTTAAGAATGTAGAAGATAATGGGGTGTTAATGAGAGGCTAGCTAAGAGATGTAGATCATAATAGTGTGTTCATGAGAGGTAGCTAAAAGACTTAGATTAGAACATGATTAAGTCAATGGATAGAAACATTAGTGGCGAATGTACTTGTGATATGCTAATGCAACTAAACCAGGAGATTGCTATAAAAAATGCTGTGTCCAAGGATCGGTGGGCAATCAGTGTGGGCAATGACTGTCTCAGCTTTGATTTGCAAATTAAAGTTTAACCCTTCTTGAAGAATCTTCTGCGTCTCCTGGTCGTTTGTGGGGCACGAGAAACCACGAAAATAAACAAATATTAGAAGAGAAGTAAAAAAGAATACAAAAAAGTAAGTTACCTCAAACAGTCCCATGGGAGGGAGGGGGTGGCAACACTTTCCCGGCGATGGATTGACATTGTAGAGCCGAATAGCCGAGGGTACTAACGACTTCATATAGCTTTGGAGCAGCGCGGTTGTCTCAGTCTATCACTAAAGGTTAACACAAAGTTCACTGCAGATGCTGTGGTCACTAAAAGTGTTCCTTTGTTCAGCCGAGGCGGCATGTAGAGGGTGAGAAACATTGTCCGGAATTGCCAGCATTTTCCGGAGGGTCCTTTGTCCAGTTTGACTCCGATAGCAGAGCCAGCCTTTCTCATTAGTTTACTGAGTCTGAATATCGTTTACATTTCCTGGTGTTCACAGCTTGCAATTCCTGTCTACGGTTACTGCCCTACAGATTTGCCCAGTATAAACGCAGAAAAATAATCTCAGGGTTGAACGTGTGACTCGTGTGTACTCTGATAATACTCTACTTTGAACTTTGAGAGCGGAACAAGTGCCGCATCTCCCTCACCACCATCCAGGATCCCAAACACTTCACCTGTCAGTCTGTGGGGTCATCTGCTGACTGAGTCCAGTACCCTCGGTGCTGCCTCCCGTTTATCGGTGAGGCCCGGTGTAGATTGTGGGGGAGGGGGCACATCACCAACTCCGCCAGAGAATGCCTGATTTCCTGGTGGCCGCCTATTTCAATTTCGCATCCCATTCCCATTCCAACTCTCAGTCCACAGGTGCCTCTTCTGCCGGGATGAGGCCACACACTAGCTGGAGGAGCAATGCCTTATATTCCATTTGGGTAGCCCCCAACCTGATGCCATTTTCACGAAATTCCGGTGATTTCCCCCCCACCTCAACCTTCCTTTCTCCACCACCACCCATTTCCCATTTCCCTCTCTCACCTCATCTCCTGACCTGTCTTTGTTTCGTGATCTCAAGGTTGTATAAAGCATACAGTACATACTTTGATAATAAATGTACTTCATACTTTGGTCATCTATCCCCTCCTACCTGATACACCCTTCTCCAGCCCTTTACCCCTTTCACCAATCAACTTCCCAACATGTTCCTTCACCTCTCCCCTACTCCCCATTTCACCGATAACCCACCTCCTTATACTTCTTCCAACCCTCCCTCCGACCTCCCTAACCTGACTTATCACCTTTCTCTACCCCCAGTCCTGCTGAAGGGTCTCGGCGAGAGATGACGACTGCTCTCTCCTTTCCACAGATACTGCCTGGCCTGCTGCCTTGCACCAGCATTTTGTGTGGCTTGCCTTGGACATCCAGCATCTGCAGCTAACGCTGCCCTCAGAGGCAGAGCAGCAAGCAGACGAGTGTCCCTCAACCCCTCTCCAAGGGGAGAGTTTGCACAATGAACAGTGCCTCTCTGTCCCTCTCCCTCAGTGGGATATCTCTTCCTTGACCAGTGTCAATCCATCCTTCTTCTCAACACTGAGCAGCTCCTCACACTCATGACCTGACCTGCTGGGATCATCCAAATTTTTATGTGTGTTGTTCTGGATTTCCTAGGAAGTACAGAATCCCTGTTACTCACAGACCCTCTGCCTCAGGACTGATACAGTGACAGGGGTCCCTCAGTACCCACTCTCTGTACTGATACAGTGACAGGGGTCCCTCAGTACCCACTCTCTGTACTGATACAGTGACAGGGGTCCCTCAGTACCCACTCTCTCTACTGATACAGTGTCATGGGTCCCTCAGTACCCACTCTCTGTACTGATACAGTGACAGGGGTCCCTCAGTACCCACTCTCTCTACTGATACAGTGTCATGGGTCCCTCAGTACCCACTCTCTGTACTGATACAGTGTCATGGGTCCCTCAGTACCCACTCTCTGTACTGATACAGTGTCATGGGTCCCTCAGTACCCACTCTCTGTACTGATACAGTGACAGGGGTCTCTCAGTACCCACTCTCTCTACTGATATAGTGTCATGGGTCCCTCAGTACCCACTCTCTGTACTGATACAGTGACAGGGGTCTCTCAGTACCCACTCTCTGTACTGATACAGTGTCATGGGTCCCTCAGTACCCACTCTCTCTACTGATACAGTGACAGGGGTCTCTCAGTACCCACTCTCTGTACTGATACAGTGACAGGGGTCCCTCAGTACCCACTCTCTGTACTGATACAGTGTCAGGGGTCCCTCAGTACCCACTCTCTCTACTGATACAGTGACAGGGGTCCCTCAGTACCCACTCTCTGTACTGATACAGTGTCATGGGTCCCTCAGTACCCACTCTCTCTACTGATACAGTGTCATGGGTCCCTCAGTACCCACTCTCTCTACTGATACAGTGTCATGGGTCCCTCAGTACCCACTCTCTGTACTGATACAGTGTCATGGGTCTCTCAGTACCCACTCTCTGTACTGATACAGTGTCATGGGTCCCTCAGTACCCACTCTCTGTACTGATACAGTGACAGGGGTCTCTCAGTACCCACTCTCTGTACTGATACAGTGTCATGGGTCCCTCAGTACCCACTCTCTGTACTGATACAGTGTCATGGGTCCCTCAGTACCCACTCTCTGTACTGATACAGTGACAGGGGTCTCTCAGTACCCACTCTCTGTACTGATACAGTGACAGGGGTCTCTCAGTACCCACTCTCTGTACTGATACAGTGACAGGGGTCTCTCAGTACCCACTCTCTCTACTGATACAGTGTCATGGGTCCCTCAGTACCCACTCTCTGTACTGATACAGTGTCATGGGTCCCTCAGTACCCACTCTTTGTCTCAAGGAGAGATGTGTATGATGACTGGAGTCTAGGTCACCCTCTCTCAGGGATATCTGCTCAACGTCTTTTGTATTTCTCTCTCTCTTTCTCTCCGGGCGTTATCTGCACACTTACTGACATGTCCCATACCCTCCTCTCAGTGGGGTTTGTGTACATGGACAGCTGTCATGGAAGATACATGTATCCCTCGCTGTACAAAATTTTGCTTTACGCCACTTCACTTTTACAGAAGAGCTACATTATTACCTGTTTTTGCGAACTGAAAAAAATCCAAAGAGGATTTTCACTTTTATGAAAAAAAGCACCAACTTTAAACTTGTGTTTTACCCCGAGAAAGACTACCAAGACCGTGAAGCTTTGCGCGGCAGGTGTGTGCGCATACGTGTATGTGCCAATGTTTCTCTACAAATTGGTTTTGGCTAAATCTTCCCAATTCTGGTAAGTGAAACTACACTGTATATACATTATTTCCTCTTTATATAGGCTGTGTATTTATCATATCCTTCCTGCTTTTACTATATGTTAGAGTTATTTTAGGTTTTATGTACTATTTGGTAGGTTTTATTTTGGGTCCGGGAACAAGCAAAAATTTGTCCGATATAAATTAATGGTATTTGCTACTTCGCTTTACGCCATTTTGGCTTATGGAAGCTTTCATTGGAAAGCTCTACTTCCGGATTGCGGGGGAAACCTGGTATCAGTCCCTCTCTGTCAGTGGGATATCTGTGCATTGGATAGTGTCTCAGGGAGATATCTGTACATTGGTGCCTCTAAGGTTCCCTGGCCAGTGTCTCCTCATCCCTCCCCCACAGGGAGGCATCTTCAGACTGATAACGACTGTTGTTCTTGTTTTCTCACTGGGACCATCTGTATGTTGTCTGGGTATCTGGAATCCTTACCCTCAGTGGGATATGCCTCTCCAGAAGATCATGTCTCATCGTACCTCTCACTCTCAGGGCTGGTGGGGTGGTGGGGGGGAATCACATCTATGCTGACCACTGTGACTCACCTCACTGTGCACAATCCCAAGCCCGGCTGCAGGAGGAGGAGGGTTGGACATCCCCTTAAGAACCCAGAGCCACAGAAGCCAATTGAAGCCCAGAGACCTCATCCTTGGGAGAGGAAGGATCCTTGCCTTGAAGATGTATACAGCTTTTTGGCAAAAGCTGAAGCCTCTATCAGCCCGGGTTAGAGGACACCGGCAAACTCCCACCACAGTAGGGGTGATGTGCTCCGGGAAGAACCCAATGAATACTGCTATTTCTGTCCACCGTGGAGGGGATGTCCAATGACTGCTGTCTCTCAGACCCCCTCTCTCTCTCAAAGGCATATCTCTACGTAGGTCTGTCTCTCAGAGTCCCTTTTCCTCAGAGGCATCGTCACACTGACCAGTTTTGCTAAGTTCCTACTACATGGAGAAATATCGGGACACTGACCATCACTTTCTGGTAGTGGGGTGTATGTGCATTTGTGCAGTGGGCTCATGCCTCTCTCTCATGGGGCTATCTGTACATTGACCGCTGTCCCTCAGTCCTTCTCTCTGAGGGGCTATCAGCACTCTCACTGGTATCTGGCAGTCCCCTTCCCCTGAGGGGAATAACTCAGTCCCCGTCTCTCCCAGTGTGATGTCTATACCCTGACCTATGTCACTCCACCCGCTCCCTCTGTGTGATATCTGCACACTGAGTGATAGCTATCAGCTGTCCTTTCTCAGGGGGATACGTGTGCACTGACTGGTGTCTCTCAGTTGCATCCTCTCAGTAAGATAGCAGTCTCCTGTCAAGTGTCTCTTCATCACTCTCCTTCAGTGGGATATCTGTACACTCTCCCCTGGGCATATCTGTGCAATTATTGGATTACCCCTGGGCAGGGCTTCCCAAACCTTTTCTCGACCATAGACCCCTACCGTTAGGCAAAAGGTCCGTGGACTCTGGGTTGGGATCCCTTTGTCTCTATACATTAATCAATGTCTCTCCATTCCTCTCCCTCCATGGGAGAGCTCTACACTGACTGCTGTCTCTCGGTCCCTCTCTGTCAGGGGCATATGTGCCCATAGAAACATAGAAAACCTACAGCACAATACAGGCCCTTTGGCATACAAAGCTGTGCCGAACATGTCCCGATGTTAGAACTACCTTGGCTTACCCATAGCCCTCTATTTCTCTAAGCTCCATGTAGCCATCCAGGACTCTCTTAAAAGACCCTATCGTTTCCGCCTCCACCACCACCGCCGGCAGCCCATTCCACACACTCACCACTCTCTGAGTAAAAAAACTTACCCCTGACATCTCCTCTGAACCTGCATCTAAGCACCTTAAAACTGAGCCCTCTCATGCTAGACACTTCAGCCCTGAGAAAAGGCCTCTGACTATCCACAAGATCAAATCCTTTCATCATTTTGTACACCTCTATCAGGTCACCTCTCATCCTCTGACACTCCAAGGAGAAAAGGCTGAGTTCACTCAACCTATTCTCATAAGGCGTGCTCCCCAATCTAGGCAACATCCTTGTAAATCTCCTCTGCACCATTTTTATGGCTTTCACATCCTTCCTGTAGTGAGGCGACCAGAACTGAGCACAGTACTCCAAGTGGGGTCTGAGCAGGGTCCTTTGTAGCTGCAACATTACCTTTTGTCTCTTAAACTCAATCCCACGCTTGATGAAGGCCAATGCACCGTATGCCTTCTTAACCACATTGATGTTTCTCTCAGGGAACAGCTGGGTGCTGACTGGTGTCTGTTCAGTACCCCCACACTCTTTCTCTCAGGGCTTGCCCTTTGCAGTGTTTCTTGGGTCCCACTGCAGCAGTGTAGGTATTGGACCGGGCTTCAAAATACTCAGGCTTCTGCACTGTGACCAGCCCACACATGCAAAGTGGAATTTCGGCTGGCATGTTCTTGTCAGATGTACCGAGATATCATGAAAAAGCTTGTCTCACATTCTGTTTACAGAGATCCGATCATCGCTTTGTGCTTTGAAGTTGAACAAGGGGAAAATAAGCAGTAATCAAATGCAGAAAATAATTCAACAGCTGCAGGGAAAGTACAGTGCAGATAAGCGAGAGGTTAAAGGTCATAATGAGGTAGACTATTTCATGATATCATACTGGGGATCCACTCATTGGGCTTAGAACAGCCCAATAGAGCCTGGTTTTATTGTTTGCTGCAAGCTGTGCTGGAGAGCAGGCTCTTAATTTTTTCTTCACACCTGAAATCCTGCATCACTATTGTACACCCGCTACCCACAGCTCCAATCTGATCATTAAATTTGCTGACGACACTACACTGATTGGCCTAATCACAAATAATAACGAGACAGCCTACAGAGAGGAAGTCATCATGGTGGTGTCAAGAAAACAACCTCTCCCTCAATGTCACAAAAATGAAGGAGCTGGTTCTGGACTACAGGAGGAATGGAGACAGGCTCGCCCCTATTGACATCAATGGATCTGGGGTTCAGAGGGTGAACAGCTTTAAGTTCCTCGATATACACATCACTGAGGAACTCACATGGTTTGTACATATCGGCTGTATGGTGTAAAAGGAACCTCTTTCACCTCGGATGGTTGAAGAAGTTTGGATTGGGCCCCCAAATCCTAAGAACTTTCTACAGGGGCACAATTGAGAGCATCCTGACTGGCTGCATCACTGCCTGGTATGGGAACTGTACTTCCCTCAATCGCAGGACTCTGCAGAGAGTGGTGTGGACAGCCCAGTGCATCTGTGGATGTGAACTTCCCACTATTCAGGACATTTACAAAGACAGGTGTGTGAAAAGGGCCCGGAGGATCATTGGGGACACAAGTCACCTCAACCACAAACTATTCAACCTGCTACCATCCGGGAAATGGTACCGTAGCATAAAAGCCAGGACCAACAGGCTCCGGGACAGCTTCCACTAGGCCATCAGACTGATTAATTCACACTGATACAACTGTATTTCTATATTATATTGACTGTCCTGTTGTTTATAATATTTATTACAGGTTACTATATATTTCACATTGCACATTTAGATGGAGAAGTAACGTAAAGATTTCTACTCCTTGTATGAAGGACGTAAGGAGTAAAGTCAATTCAATTCGATCACCACATCCAACTTCAATCACACACTCCATCCTGAAAATCTCACATGCTCATCCCACATCACGATCATAATCTGACCCTTACAGCTCCTACACCCAGAGCCTGGTCTCACACACGCCACCCCAGGTGACCCAACACATAGTGTTCAGCCCTACTCATACCTCTCACACATCCCTGGTAACTTAACATATCAATCCCCACCAATCACAGACTGCATCCCACAAGGTGCCCTCACACACACCATCCCACGTCACCATCATACACCATCCGATATGACGCATGGCCACAATCCCACGTCACAGACACACCCTTTCTCTCATCGCTCTCTCAAATCCTCCCCAACTCTCAGTCATCCCATCCCACTCCTCTGCTCCCCTCCCATAATAATGACACCAGAGACACACCCCTACCACATCAGAATCAGGTTTATGATCTCTGACATGTGGCCTGACATTTGTTAACTTAGCTGCAGCAGTTCAATGGGAAAATAGAAATAAAAGTAAATTACAGTAAGTACATATATGTAGATTAAATAGTTAGATTGAAAATAGTGTGAAGACAAAAAAAAAAATATATATATATATAAAAGTGATGTTGTGTTCATGGGATCAAAGTCCATTTAGGAATCGAATGGCAGAGGGGAAGAAGCTGTTCCTGAATCGCTGAGTGTGTGCCTTCAGGCTTCTGTACCTCCTACCTGATGGTAACAGTGAGAAAAGGGGAAGCCCTGGGTGCCTGGGGTCCTTAATAATGGACACTGCCTTTCTGCGACACCGCTTCTTGAAGATGTCCTGAGTACTTTGTAGGCTAGTGCCCAAGATGGGGCCGACTAGATTTATAACCTCCTGCAGCTTCTTTCGGTCCTGTGCAGTAGCCCCTCCATACTGATTGTATTGTGAACAGTGCTGGGCTCCATATGTCTAAGACATTGCAGAGAGTTTACAGGAAGGATGCACAGACCTCGCAGAGGGGGCAGAAGACTTTCAGCAGGTGCGGCCTACATGAAAGTTTGTGAAGTACAAAGGAGAGTTTGGAAAAACTTGGGTGGTTTTCTCTGGAGCGTTGGAGGCTCAGGGGAGACCTGGTAGAAATGATAACATTGGCGGTCAGAATCTTCCCGTCCCCAGGGTAGGAAAGTCAAATAGTAGAGGCTGTGTTTTCAGGTGGGGGGAGGAAGTTTAAAGGAGATGAGTGCGGCTAGTTTCTTTTTCACAGAGTGTCATGGCTGCCAGTAATGAAAAAAGCCTATCCATGTCAACTCTATTACCCTCATAATTGTAAGTACCTCAATCAAGTCCCCCTTTAACCTTCTACGTTCCAAAGAATAAAGACCTAACTTGTTCACCCTTTCCCTGTAACTTAGGTGCTGAAACCCAGGTAACGTTCTAGTAAATCTCCTCTGTATTCGCTCTAATTTGCTGACATCTTTCCTATAACTTGGTGACCAGAACCGTATACAATACTCCAAATTCGGCCTTACCAATGCATTGTACAATTTTAACATTATATCCAACTCCTATACTCAATGCTCTGATTTATAAAGGCTAACATACCAAAAGTTTTCTTCACCACCCTATCTACATGAGATTCCACCTTCAGGGAACTATGCACCATTATTCCCAGATCACTCTGTTCTACTGCATTCTTCAATTCCCTACCATTTACCATGTATGTCCTATTTGGATTATTCCTACCAAAATGTAGTACCTCACACTTATCAGCATTAAATTCCATCTGCCATCGTTCAACCCACTCTTCTAATTGGCTTAAATCTGTCTGCAAGCTTTGAAAACCTACTTCATTATCCACAATGCCACCTACCTTAGTATCATCTGCATACTTACTAATCCAATTTACCACTCCATCATCCAGATCATTAATGTATATGACAAACAATATTGGACCCATTACAGATCCCTGAGGCACACCACTAGTCACCGGCCTCCAACCTGACAAACAGTTATCACCACTACTCTCTGGCATCTCCCATCCAGCCACTGTTGAATCCATTTTACTACTTCAATATTAATACCTAACGATTGAACCTTCCTAACTAACCTTCCGTGCGGAATCTTGTCAAAGGCCTAAGCAAAGGTCTTCTTTATAACTGCATCGATATGTTGGGATCAGGTTAGATCCATAAAGATCTTGACACCCAGGAATTTGAATCTGCTCACTCTTTCCACTTCTGATCCCTCTGTGAGGATTGATATGTGTTCCTTTATCTAACCCGTCCTGAAGTTCACAATCTGCTCTTTCATCTTACTGACATTGAGTGCCAGGTTGTTGCTGGCACAAACTGTCATATCTCTCTCCTGTACACCTTCTCATCTCCATCCTTGGTTCTGCCAACAATGGTTGTATCTTCAACAAATTTATAGATGGTATTTCAGGTATGTCTAGCCACACAGTCATGTGTATAGAGGGAGCAGAGCAGTGGACTAAGTACTGACCGCTGTGTTGAGGAGTATATATTATAACCAATCCACACTGATTGTGATCTTCATTCAAAACCACACACACAACCCATCACACCACATCCCACACCACGCTCACACACTTTGCACATCATTCACACACCACTCATCCACACTCTTAGCCTCCCTAGCACATGTACTTTGCAAGACCTCTCACTCACCCCAATACATTGCATCCCGCAGACAGCCCCACGACCCTCACTCACATCACACATCACAAATGCCCACAACCCCTGTACATTGAATTACACACCTCACACACCCCCATCCCTCACTATTCACACACCCGATCTCGTATCACTCACCCAGTCCACTCACGCACCCTCTCCTTCACCATTCCCCACTCCCATTTCCCTCTCCTACCTTATCTCCTTGCCCACTGGTCACCTCCCCCTTTTCAGTCAACCATGGCCTTCTGTCCTCTCCTGTCATATTTCCCCTTCTCCAGCCGTGTACCTCTTTCAACAATCTACTTCCCAGCTCTTTCCTTCACCCCTTGCCCCCACACCCTGTTGTGACCTATCACCTAGTGTTTCAGCCCTCCCTCCCCAAACCCTCGAACTTTGACTCCTCATTTATTTTCCCAGTCCTGATGAAGGATCAGCCCATACCAATCACACACCCTGTCCCACATCAATCACACACCCCGTCCCACATCAATCACACACCCCGTCCCATTTCAATCACACACTCCATCCCACATCAATCACACTCCCCATCCCACATCAATCACACACCCCATCCCACATCAATCACACACCCCATCCCACACCAATCACACTCCCCATCCCACATCAATCACACTCCCCATCCCACACCAATCACACACCCCATCCCACACCAATCACACTCCCCATCCCACATCAATCACACACTAGTTCCACATAAGCCATCTATTCCTATCCACACCAATCATCCCATCCCACATTCCATTCCAACTCCACCATCCAATGCATTCTGCATGTCTCTCATACCCCATCCCAGGTCTTTACCCATTCTATCCAGGACAATTCACACAACCATTCTAGTTCCATGTCACCAGTGATCCTGAACAGCCAATCCCACATTATTCATACTTGTGACCATAAAACATAGGAGCAGAATTAGGCCATTTGGCCCATCAAGTCTGCTCCACCATTCAATCGTGGCTGATCCTACTTTCCCCTCCTCACCCCACTCCATGGCCATCTCCCTGCAACCTTTGATGCTGCGTCAAGGAACTCTCGATCTCTGCCTTAAATACGGCCATCCACCTGGCCTCCACAGCTGTCTGTGGTAAGAAATTCCACAAATTCACCACCCTCTCTCTAAAGAGATTTTTCCGCACCTCTGTTTTAAATGGACACCCCTCAACCCCACATCATCCTCCCACTCTATCACACAGCTCTCATTTGCCCATCCCACACCACTCAAGCACCCAACCCGAACACTTTCACACCCCAGCCCTCTCCATTCCAGCACTTCTCCCGCCACTTTCCCCACTACCTCTCCATGCACTTCATCCAATGCTCCACCTCTGTTCCATCCCTCCTACCTCCAATGTCAACCCAACTCAAAGCTCTATTCATTTGCCTCAGACCCTCATCGTACTTCCCTCTTACCTGTAGTCGCCCTCCCCCTCACAGAATCCAGCCTTGCCTATGTGGATTCTGTCTATACTCTTTGCTGCCTTGGGAAATGACATTCTAGCATCTCTCATTGGTAGAAAGATATAAAAGGCTGAAAATACATCCCATAAGGCTCAAGAGCAGCTTCCTGCTCGCTGTCATAAAGGTTCTGTAGTACGACAAGATGGACTCTTGTCCTCACCATCGTTTTGACAACGTACCTTATTGTCTGTGGGCACTGAACTTTCTTCTGTTGCTGTCACACTTATTCTGATGCAATGATTTTATTTATTTTTATCTCAGTGCTTTGCATGTTGATTTGATCTGTATGAACAAATATGCAAGGCAGGGTTTTTCACTGTGCCTTGGTGGTCGTGGCATCCATCTGTCTGGAAGGACAATGGGTGATCACAAGCCTGGGTGGAAGGTACGGAGATCCTGGGATGCCCAGTCGTCAAGATCCCCCTCTTGGCCTCACCAGTGTAGTCCAAAGGAAAGCTTATGAAGCAGTACATTTGTCACCAGCTCGGCCCAGTCAGATAAACCACCACACTAGATATGTCACAACAGGTACTTTGACACCATTCAATAATAAATTAATTCCAATGGCTAAACAAAAAATTCTTTGCTACGGATTTAAATTCATTTTGGATACTCGAGTTTCCCTGTGAACAAATGGGACAGAATTCTGAAGGAAGAAAATCCTTTTGTTTTCCAAGCTTTATTGGGAAGGTGAGGAAGACTTTGTTAAGTATCCTACATTTTAAATGCAACTGGCCCCGCAAGTTATTGAGTCATGGAAAGGGGTGAAACCACATGAACAGAAACCATCTGATCAGCAGCTGTGGGCAGCAGGGATTGGCAGCAGAGATTGGCAACATGGGCAGCCTGGACTGGCAAATGGGCAGCCCAGACTGGCAACATGCGCAGCCTGGATTGGCAGATGGCCAGCCTGGATTGGCAGCCCTGGCTCAGTCAGTGTCGAGCATGTCATTGGACCTGTGATGGGACAGGTATATTGGATACACCAGACTGCTGCCCATTCTCAGCTTCAGCAGTAGCCTCTTTGTTGACACGGGCATGAATATTCATGCTGCAGCTCGGCCAGTGAAATACAGAACATCTGCAATGCAACCCTGCAAACCGTTCTAAAGATGATGTGCGGGGCAGGCGGTTTTCTGCACAAGGGGTGTTGTGAGCCTGGGTCGATGGTGGAGGCCGCTCATGAGGCTGTAGCATGGCCACACAAATGTGCAGGGTATGAGAGGGTATGGGCATTGCTTGGCAGAAAGGAATGGCTCCGTTGGGCAATTACTTACTAATTTAATCAGCTCAGCACAACATTATGGCCACAGCTCCTGCTGCTGTGCTGTACGCTGGTATTGGCAGAGAAGAGGACAGCTGCTTAAGGTGAGTAGACAAAATTTCAGGAGGTTGCAGAGGTATTTATTTTTTATCACAGAATGGTGGGTGGTGGGTGCCTGGAATATACTGCCAAGTAGAAGCTAATACAAAATGGATGTTCATGAGTGATGCACCATCAATAACTCACTCTGAGACGTAAAGGCGAGATATCGGCTTTTATTGACTGGAAGAAGGAACCAGCAGTGAGTGACCACCATACTACGTCCTGGAGACTGAGAGGCCGGGCCCAGGCTAAGATCGCCTTTATACAGGGGTCTGTGGGAGGAGCCACAGGAGCAGTCAGCAGGGGGCGTGTCCAGACAGGCACACGTATTTCATCACAATGAGACACTTAATTAGGAGCAAGGAAGAAAAAATGCAGGATTGAGCACTGTGTAAGTAGGACCATAGGACGTAGGTGCAGAATTAGGCCATTAGGCCCATCGAGTCTGCTCCGCCATTTCATCATGGCTGATCCCAGATTCCACTCAACCTCATACACCTCTCGTCTCACCATATCCCTTGATGCCCTGACCAGTCGGGAAAGGATCAACTTCTGCTTTGAATATACCCATGGACTTGGCCTCCACCTACAGTCTGGTGCAGTCCACAGATTCTCCACCTTGGCTGAAAAAAATCCTCCTTCCTGCTGTTATAAAATTTCACCTCCTCAATTCTGAGGCTGAGCCCTCTAGTTCTTGACACCCTCAATGGAGGAAACATCTTCTCCACATCCATCCTTTTTTTGGTCTTTTCAACATTTGGTAGGTTTCAATGAGATTCTCCCCCTCCCCCTGCATTCTGAATCCCAGTGAGTACAGGCCCAAAGCTGCCAAAATGCTCCTCACATGTTAACCCCCATTTCCAGAATCATCCTTGTGAACTCTCTCCAATGACAATAAATACATCCTTTCTGACATTTGGGACCCAAAAATGTTGACGAGATTCTAAGTGCGGCCTGACTTGGGTCTCATAAAGCTCCAGCATTATCTCCTTGCTTTTGTATTCTATTCTCCTTGAAATAAATGCCAATACTGCATTTGCCTTCTTTCCTACAGACTCAACCTGCAAATTACCCTTCTGGGAGTCCCAAGATTTAAATTGGTCATCAATCAATTTTATGCAGGTCGGTATCACGTTGTGGGCCAAAGAGCCTGCACTGCGCTGTATTGCCCCGTGCTCTACCTTATATCTCTGAGGTAGGGCAGCGCTAACGGGTTGACACAGTTTGCAATCCGAGGATACACCCTCATGCTTCTTGGTTATTTCCCAGTTTATGCAGCAGGGTGAGAGGAATACAACAACATAATGCTGTGCTTGTCCCGCTCCCCCTCACCATACGGACAATACTGCAAGGAATAGGAGCAGAAGTGACCCACTAAGCCCATTGAGTCTGCTCCGCCATTTCGTCACATCTGATCCACTTCCCTCTCAAAGCCACTTTCCTGCATTCTCCTGGTAACCTTTCACTTCCTGACTAAACAGGAAACCGTCAACCTCCACCTTACATATCTGGCCTCCACATCCGACTGTTTCACTAACTCACCATCGTCTGGCTGAAGAGGTTCCTCTTCATCTCGGTGCTGATTTGAAGTTCCTCCTTTCTCAGGCTGTGCAGTCTTTTCCTGGACCCTCCCATCATTGGAAACATCCTCCCCCATCCACTCTAATTTGGCCTTTCAACATTTGACAGATCCCACCCCTACTTTCATTTATGTCCAAGCAAGTATGGGCCCAGATCCATCAAACTCTCCTCACACAGTAGAATCCCTTAACCATTTTCATCAAACCTCTCCAATGTCAGCACATTCTTTTTCAGATTTCTTTTACGTCCTTGCTTTTGTATCCTCATCCTCCCGGAATGAATGCTAACGTTGCACTTGCCTTCCTCACCTCTGACTCATTGTGCAAAATAAACCTCCAGGGAATCCTGCGCGAGGGTTCCCGGTCACTAGCGTGCATCCTGACACAAGCCTTGTGGCACTGCACCGCACCACGCCTGACGCTGAATCTGTCACAACTTCCCTCCTGTTGTTGTCACCCCTGGACCCAATCTTCCATCTCAACATTGACTGGCCTTCCTCTTTCTTCCAAGTACACTCCTCTCCCCTACACCCATTGCCAGTTGTTCCCAGTCATTTTGCTAGTTATTTTGTTGTCAGACTGCCTGCTTCTTAGTTCAGTTATGTCCTCCGGTCATCCAACACTGCCTGTAATTCCAGACTGTGAGAACATAGTCATTCCATCTATGATTGTGCTTTCTTTCCTCTGAAGCATAACACTCCAGAGTTCTCAGTCAAACATGTACTGACATGCTGTCACCTTCCTCCCTTTATTGCTGCTTGCCTGGCCAAGTATTTAATCATCTTTTCTTACGTATGAAGCATTGCCCCGTGCAACATTTTCACTGCGAATACTTTTAAAAAATCTTTTATATTAATCCTGGCATTTCAAAGCACTGAATAAACCCACAACAATAGCTCCTCTATGCAGAAGTCAGAACTAATTTAAATAAGCCAAGGTCAGCAGCAGACTTCTCCTTACATTAGGTGATATTCTGCAAGGGAAAGGACCAAGTTATCTTCAGAGAGGAGCTAGTCAGATACACCAATCCTTCACTGGAGTGAACAGGCTGAGATGATTTCGCCTCCTCCCTCTCTCGTTCTTTCTCCCACATTATCACTTTTTCTTTCTCTCCCTCTCTCTCTTCCTCAATGAGGAGAAAATCCAAAAATCTGAGATGCAAAGGGACTTTGGAGTCCTTGTCCAGAATACCCTAAAGGTTAACTTGCAGGTTGAGTGGGGTGTGAGGGAGGCAAGTGCAATGTCAGCATTCATTTCAAGAGGTCTGGAATACCAGGGCAGGGATGTGATGCTCAGGCTTTATAAGGTGAGGCCTCACCTTGAGTACTGATCAGTTTTGGGCTCATCTGAGAAAAGATGTGCTGACATTGGAGAGGCTTCACAGGAGGCTGGCAAGGATGATAGTGGGAATGAAAGGATTACCATACCAGGAATGTTTG
Source organism: Hypanus sabinus (assembly GCF_030144855.1). NCBI lineage: Eukaryota > Metazoa > Chordata > Chondrichthyes > Myliobatiformes > Dasyatidae > Hypanus > Hypanus sabinus. The sequence continues at coordinate 2,617,791 of NC_082737.1, read as the reverse complement.
ATGGATCTGGGTCTGTACTCACTGGAATTTAGAAGGATGGTGGGGGTGGGGGGAGGGGGAGTCTTATTGAAACCTTTTGACTGTTGAAAGGCCTAGATTGAGTAGCTGTGGAAAGGATGTTTCCATTGGTGAGGGAGTCCAGGACAAAGACCCCAGCCTCAAGATAGAGGGGCGTTCATTTAAAAAGGGATGCAGCGAATTACCTTTAGCCAGAGGGTGGTGAACTTGTGGAAATTGTTACCACAGGCAGCTGTGGAGGCTAGGTATTTGGGTGTACTTAAGGCATAGCTTGATAGGTTCTTGATTGGCCGTGACATCAAAAGTTATGGGGAGGAGGTTGGGGACTGGGGGAGGTGTTGAGGTAGTGGAAAAAAATGATCAGTCATGATTGAATAGCAGAGCAGGATTGATGGGCAAATGGCCTAATTCTGCACCTATATCTTATGGTCTTATGGCCTGTGGTCTATTTTTCTGTCTCCCTCTTTGTGTTTCTCTCTCTGTCTTTCTCTCTCACACTATGTCTTTGTCTTTCTCTCTCTCTCCTATTTTGCCTATCTCTTTCTGGCTCACTGTCTGTTTCTCTCACACCCCCTCTCACTGTCACAGTTTCTTTGTCTGTTTCTCTTTCTTTCACTGTCTACCTCGCTCCCCGTCCTTCCCTGCACTCCCTCTCTCTGTCTCACACTCATGCTTTCTTCCTCTCTTGTGCTTTCTCTCTTTTCTGGGTGCTAACGTATTTGCTGACTGAGATTCACTCCTGTTTTCAGAAGACCACAATTATCTTTGTTCCTTTTGAAAAAAAAAGTAAAGAAGCTGAGTTAAAGACGACCGCTGGTGGCTCTGATATCTACCCTCATGAAGTACTTTGAGAGATTGGCTATGAGTTGCATCAACTCATAGTGTGAGTGTAAGCGGCGGCACAGACTAGAAGGGCCAAGATGGCCTGTTTCTGTGCTGTAATTGTTATATGGTTATATGGTAACTCCAAACTTCCAGGTAACTCGAACCACAGCAATTCTTTTGCCACCAAAACAGGTCTATGATGGGTTATATAACCTGTCTGTTTCCTCATCTCTAGAGAATGTGGAGAATAAACACACTTATGTTTTCATTTATTGATTTTGTTTCTCGTTTCAATATTGTAATTTCATACTTTTAGGGAAATTAATTTTCCAAGGAAATTCAATTAAAGTTATTCACTACTAAATTGGACATGGACTTTGAGTGACCTTTATTCATGAATAAGGGAGGAATGACTCACTAACAGTACAATTGTCAAACCATCCAAAGTTCAATAGTCACAGCCTTTTTCATACATGTAGACATCAGTCAAAGTTAACAAAAGTCAATTCTGGCACCACACTCAAAATGCTGGAGGAACTCAGCAGGCCAGGCAGCATCAATGGAAAAGAGTACAGTCAACGTTTCAGGCCAGGACCTTTCTGCAGATATTAAAGGTGGGGGAGGGAAGAGAGAAACACAAGGTGAGAGGTGAAACCAAGAAAGGGAGGGGGAGGTGAAGTAAAGAGCTGGGAAGTTGATTGGTGAAAGAGATACATGGCTGAAGAAGGGGGAGTCTAATAGGAGAGGACAGAAGATGGTGGCAGGCAAGGAGATAAGGTGAGAGAAGGATAATGGGATGGGGAATGGTGAAGGGGGGCATTACTGGAAGTTAAAGAAATTGATGTTCATGCCATTAGGTTGGAGGCTATAAGGTGTTGTTCCTCCAACCTGAGTGTGGCTTCATCTTGACAGTAGAGGAGACAATGGATTGCCAAGTCAGAATTGGTATGGGAAGTGGAATTAAAATGAGTGGCCACTGGAAGATCTCCAGTGTTGCTTGGATTCTCTTGAGAAAAGTCAATTTTGCATGTCTTATCAATTCCCACAAAAGTGTCTGAGACAGTCTCTTTTCTGCGCACAGCACACAGAGATAGACTGTGAAACATCCTTCAAACTACGGCCAATTATTGCAAGCATGCTGAGTACCCAGGCTGATTAGTGAATCTTTATGGTGTGAAAGCTAATTAAATCCACAGTTCCAGTAAGACATTAAAGTACAAAAGTATAATTTGGTTTACATGTTGGTACCTGACAGGTAAAGGGAGAAAACCAGGCACATGCTTTAAATGTTAGAAGCTTAACAACCCAAGGGTCCACCTTACAGTTCATGCCCTTCACTGTCCTCATCTTGTTTAAGGTGCTGTGTTATGCACTAAGGCCAGCACTAGACATATTGCCAAATAAAGGAATGTGCAGGGTGTTAACAACCCAGATATTTTAACTTCCAACCTGGAATTTACTTCCAACCTGGGATCCAACACATCCCTTTCAGCCAGAGCCTGAACTTCCTGTCCAATGGACCACAGTCACTCTGGATGCTTGGCAGAACCTCAGCATTGGTGCCCTGCAAGGCCATATCATCAGAACCTACTCTGTCCATGACTGCGTGGCCGGTTCTATCTACGTTTGCCACTGTACCACTGTAATTGGCTGCATTTCAAATAATGACCAATGGCAGCACATCAAGGAGGCTCAGTCGGGTGATGTGTGTCATGATGACTCTCCTTCCATCTGTCAGCAGAAGAAAAGTGCTGGTCAATGACTTCTGTTTACACCGCAGTTCTGAGGTCGACAGCTGCAAGTTGCTGGGAATGGACAACAGCGAAGTCCTCACCTGGCCCAACCATGGCAAAGAACGCCCCCCAATGCCTCTACTTCACCAGTAGGATATGGAAATTTTACATCTCCTCATGGACCCACATCGGTTTTCATTGGTGCATGGCTGCATCGTGACTTGCTATTGGAATTGCTCTGCCTGTGACTCCCAATAGACTCGGTCCATACTTTTCGCTGTTTCAATGAACAGTCAGCATTCTCACTCTGATTAAGAACTGGAATTCAATTGTAAACAAGGTGGGACAGCGGGAACCTGATTAAGTGAGGACTAACAAGGGAAAATCTGAAGATGCCATTAAGTACTTGCCATCTTCATCAGAGATGATGCCTGGGCATATCTAGACTGGTGGCAAATATACTCGAGTTGTCTGTTCCCTCAGATTAGTTAGTCCTCATCCAGCACAGTCAAAGCACTCCCTCTTCTCACCTCTCCGATCATACAGAAGATGTAAAAGCCTGAAAACATGTACCACCAGGCTCAAGGACTACTTCCAGCGTGCGGTTATATAGATCAACTGAACTCTTCTAAGAACCGTACAATCTAACTTAATATTATCTTGTACCCTGTTGACAACCAGCAGTGCACCATCTGTTTCAATACCACACTTCATTCTGCACTCTGTCATAGTTTCACCTTATGGTGCCTGGGTGTAACATAAAATGAAGTGACTTGTATGCATAGCATTCAGAAAAACTGTTCACACCACCTCGGTAGCTGTCATTACTAATCTAACTGACCATTTCCCAGTTCACTGTCTGGGGTGCAACACATACAGTCAATCTTAACAAAAGCTCATCAGTATTATTACTTTCTTAGGAGTTCAGCTTATGATTGAACACTCTAATGAATTAAAAAAATACACAAATGTTGAATGAACTATTCTTGGACTTCCAGCTAGAACCAGTATCAATTTTAATTTAATTTCAATTTTAAAACATTGATTTGTTTTGATAACAAATTCTGCTATCTTCATCTGGGATGATGCGTGGGCATGTTTAGGCTGGTGGTATTTCTACGTAGAAATGGTGGTATTTTCCTGCAAGTTGCTGGGAATGGACAACAGCGAAGTCCTCACCTGGCCCAACCATGGCAAAGAACGCCCCTCAATGCCTCTACTTCACCAGTAGGATATGGAAATTTTACATCTCCTCATGGACTCACGTCTACTTAGAAACAGTGGTATTTCTATTTCTACTGTTCTTACTTGGAGTGAGTCCTTTGGCTTTGTTAAAATTCTTTTCTTCTTGTTTTATTTCAATGACTACCTTCATCAGGAGGTTCCAAAAGCCACTGGTGTGGCAGAATAGTTTTGGGACCACCTGGTGAAGGAAGCCATTGAAATAAAACTAGTGGAAAAGAATATTAAGAAAGTCCAGGGCTCGCTCCAAGTAAGAACTGGAATTTGATTGTAAACAAGCTTGGACTGCGGAAAACAGACTGTATGATGACCAACCAATTGGGAAGTTGGGGATGAACAACAGGGTATAAATACCACCAGACTAGACATGACTATGTATCATCCCTAATGAAGATGGCAGAGTTCATCATCCAAATGTCTGTTAGAACTGATACCCGTATTGGTCAGAAGCTGGGATAGCACCAGACCCTCTTCCCAAAACAAATGTCTTGATAAAAAGTCTACTGATTGATGCGTCACGGTTTGTTATGGTAGTTCCAATGTGCT
>NC_082737.1:2559852-2613227 GCF_030144855.1 Hypanus sabinus | reverse complement strand
ACCACTCTCTCCTTTCCACTCACTCACTCCCTCTCTCACATCTACTCACACACAAAAATTCTCATATTCTCTCTCTCTCTCTCTCTCTCTCTCTCTCTCTCTCTCTCTCTCACACACACACACACACACACACGCCCGCCCTTTCCGTCTTAAAAAGTCTTAAAAATAGCACCACCTGCTGGCCAGATGTCCAAATTTCTTCCGAATGACGTAACGGACAGGTACGGATTTGTGTTGTTCCTGGTGACGACCCTCTGCGGAGGTACTTTCTGGCGGGTCACCTGACTTGGTTTCCTCCTCCTCCCCCACCTTCGTATAGTCGTCCACTCGCTTTCTCTCTATTTATCTATTTCTCTGGTAAGTCAATTAAATCTCCGAGCGAGAGAGGGACTCAGAGAGCGCGAGAGAAGAAAGCCTTGTTTGAGTTAAGAGGACAGCATAACACTTCTTTCCTTAATTTAGCGTCAATGATATCTGTATTTTTACCTGAGTATCTAGAAGAAATCACTTTGATGGAGGGTAAAGAGTCTGCCTGCAGTTTTGTTCAGCTTCAGGCTCGCCGAGAGCTCTGCGGCCGTTTCCGCGTTGGCTTATCGGGCGAATGACAGCAGCCCTCTATGACTGCCTTTGTTCTACGTTGAGGAAAATATGCAAAATAAACAAAGCAACTACCGCTGCTTCCTGAAGCGTTCATTGTTCTCATGTTGCCATGCATACCAAACACGCCACCGTGGGTGGGTCAGCTCTCAGCAGCCGGCTGTTGATACATTGGTGGGGAAAGCTCACCTGCGTCCAGTACAAAACCACTTCAGCTTCACAGAGTGGACATCAAGCGGCCTACGCGACAGCCTGAAGGAACGGGGAAGTACAGTAGAAATAGACTAAAGTATAAAAGTTAAGCAGCAGCAGAGTCAGGGATACAGCTCCACGGCCGAATTCTCTTCCCCTCTCCCTCATTTCGGGCAAAGCACTGAAAGCACGTACCAGGAAGATCAAGGGCAGCTTCTATAGCAACACGTACAACAAGCTGGAGGAACTCAGCAGGTCGGGCAGCATCCGTGGAAATGAGCAGTCAACGTTTCGGGCCGAGACTCTTCCGGAAACCTTGACTGTTCGTTTCCACGGATGCTGCCCGACCTGCTGAGATCCACCAGCGTGGTGTACGTGCTGCTTTGACCCCAGCATCTGAAGTGTACTTCCTGTTTAGGGCAGCTTCTATGCCGCCGGTTTACGACGAGTGAATGGTTCCCGAGTAAGGAGAATGGATCCCTGATCTCACAATTTACCGCATTATGACCTTGCACGGCAGTCTCTCTCTGTTGCTGTTATATTATATTCTGCGTTTTGTTAGGGGCTTAACCTTTAATAAACGAACGAACTGCGTAATGAATTTATTTTCTATGAAAACTATACAAGCCAAGTTCTTCACTGTACATGTAACAAAAAGAAAAAAAAAACTCGAATTTCAATAGAACGGAAGAGTTACTTTCCCTGATACCAGGCCATGTAGAGAGTGTGGGTAATGATAATTACTGATTATGGAATCCTGCACATCCATGTTCTCCCGAATAGCGTCAAACTTCTCCTTTGAATGGCAAAGAAGCCAGTTCAATGATTGTTGAATATGCACAAGACACAGACCACACGCCGGAAATGGTGGAATATCTCATATCAAGCAGTAGTAAATCAAGTCTACTAGACCTGTTGTGTTGTCTAGGAGACGTTTCGCCACTCATCCCAGAGGCTTCTTCAGTTCTGATCCATGCTGGGCAGTTTTCCAGCTTATAAACTCTGAGTTGTTTTCAGGTATGTAATCACATGAGGGTCGTGATGAGTCGTGGAGTGGATGAGAGTGCCAGTAGTCTTATCTGAGCATGAACTGAGAGATTTTGGACAGGTGGTTTGAAAGATGGGTTAAAGAAGCCACCTTTATCAATCTGGAGAACCCATCCCCAAACAGAAGAGGTGTGGATACGACACCACCTATCAGCTACTTACGATGCAGTCCTAACATCTCTGCCCCGGCGGTTCCACAGCACCTCACACTTCCATTCGAACAAAAGATGAAACTAACGACCCTCTCATATCTGGGAATGAGGTTGTGCAGCTGGAAAGTCAGCTAATTCCCTTTGCACAGATAATTGCCTGAGAGCCGCGGTGTCTTTGGAACAATCCAGTGCTCGAAGATGAGCTGCATCCAGGCCTAGTACTGGGGACATTTCTTCTTCTTCTTCTTCTTCTTCTTCTTCTTCTTCTTCTTCTTCTTCTTCTTCTTCTTCTTCTTCTTCTTCTTCTTCTTCTTCTTCTTCTTCTTCTTCTTCTTCTTCTTCTTCTTCTTCTTCTTCTTCTTCTTCTTCTTCTTCTTCTTCTTCTTCTTCTTCTTCTTCTTCTTCTTCTCCTTCTTCTTCTTCTCCTCCTCCTCCTTCTTCTTCTCCTTCTTCTTCTTCTTCTTCTTCTTCTTCTTCTTCTTCTTCTTCTTCTTCTTCTTCTTCTTCTTCTTCTTCTTCTTCATCTTCTTCTCCTTCTTCTCCTTCTTCTTCTTCTCCTTCTTCTTCTTCTTCTTCTTCTTCTTCTTCTTCTTCTTCTTCTTCTTCTTCTCCTCCTTCTTCTTCTCCTCCTTCTTCTTCTTCTCCTTCTTCTTCTTCTCCTTCTTCTTCTTCTCCTTCTTCTTCTCCTCCTCCTTCTTCTTCTTCTTCTTCTTCTTCTTCTTCTTCTTCTTCTTCTTCTTCTTCTTCTTCTTCTTCTTCTTCTTCTTCTTCTTCTTCTTCTTCTTCTTCTTCTTCTCCTCCTTCTCCTCCTTCTTCTTCTCCTTCTCCTCCTTCTTCTTCTCCTCCTCCCTTCTTCTTCTTCTTCTTCTTCTTCTTCTTCTTCTTCTTCTTCTTCTTCTTCTTCTTCTTCTTCTTCTTCTTCTTCTTCTTCTTCTTCTTCTTCTTCTTCTTCTTCTTCTTCTTCTTCTTCTCCTCCTTCTTCTTCTTCTTCTTCTTCTTCTTCTTCTTCTTCTTCTTCTTCTTCTTCTTCTTCTTCTTCTTCTCCTCCTCCTCCTCCTCCTCCTTCTCCTCCTTCTCCTTCTTCTTATTATTATTCTTATTTCCAGCATCTAGGCATATTACTGCCCTCCACAGGATGTACAATAAATTACAGAATTTCAAGAAACTCAAATTCTCAAATATAAACCAGTTGCATATAGAAGCAGAATAATAAACTTTTCCATAAGATGGTGGTTCTCTTGGTGGCCAGTCAAAGATTTAATAGAAAAACAAAATACATTTAAGTCAGACAGCCTCTTGAACAATATTCTTCTATCAATTTTATATTGATTACAACCCAGCAAAACATGCTGAACTGTCTCTGGACTACCACAGTCACATAATCCAGTTGGATGTTTTCCTATTATCTTTAAGTAATTGTTTAGCCCACAATGCCCCAACCTAAGCCTTGTTAATTTCAACATATCTCTATGATTTAAAGAGTAACAGTCTGAGAACCTTTTAACTAGAGGGTGACTAGAAAAGAAATGCCTTCCCTTTAATTCATTTCCCCAATCCAATTGCTATTTCTTCTCTATGCCTTTTTTAAATCCTACTTCTCAATTCTGCTCTTCCTAGATTCTTACTAATTCTTTCTAATTCTTACTTGCCCGCTCTGTAAGGAAGGCTTTGCAATGCCATCCACAATTTCATTTCCCACCACCCCAGCATGCCCAGGTATCATGTAAATCTGACTTCACAACCCATCTTCCCTACCCTAAACAAAACTAAGAGAATCTCAATAGCTATGTCAGGTTGAGCTTTTGATTTATTCCCTTTTATAGCCTCGAAGGCAGCAGCAGAATCCAAACAGATGAAAGCTCTGCAGAGGATTACTAATAATTCTGTTGCAAAGCCAGAAACACCATCTGAAACCCGGTGACCAATCTCAACTCCAAGTTGAGACAGGTTCATCCCAAATCCTGCCCTACTGCTCTCTGGGTCCACTTTTGGGGACATTTAGTTGCGCGCCATTTTAATAACCAGCTCGCTGGCCAATGGAAAATGCAACTGGGGTTCCTCTCTGGCAATTCTCTTTCCATTGTCACGAGAATCTCACTGCAGAGTCATTCACGTGGATAGTTCCTATATTGATTTTTAAGGCCTCTGAAGCAAACGGGGAGAGAGTGGACGAGCTGAGGCTTGGGCACGCCCTTTCGATAAAACTGAAGGCCAACATAGAGGGGGCCACGTCCAGAGCACCAGACACAATAGAAGACCCCAACAGATGCACAAGTGTAATTTTACCTCACATGGACGGACTACTTGGGACCTTGAATATAGGTGAGGGATGAGCTGGATGGGTAGGTGTAGTGCTTTGGCCACTTGCAGGGATGTGCCTGGAAGGAGATTAGCGGGAAGGGACTCTCGGAGGGAGCGATCCTTGTGGAAAGCAGATAGGAGTGGGGGAGGAGAAATGTGTGTCTGCTGGAAGGATTAGTTTGGAGATGGCAGAAGTTGTAGAGAATGATGTGTTGGATGCTGATGCGGTTGTAGGTAAGGATTGTTCTTTTTTTGTAAATTTTCTATTTCGGGTTCGAAGCAGGATAGTATCCCAAAAGAACACCTTAATATAGGTACAGCAAAAGTGTTTATTCTTGCTATTATGCTCTGTTTGGCTGATTTTCTTTGGCCTTGAAGTAAATTCTGTCTGAAGGTTCCCCCTTCATCGCGCTATAATTTATTTTCTTTGCTTGTTGCTGTTCCAGAGATTCATATGCTTCACGTTGCACCACCGGCTTTGTTGTATCCCGCTGCACTGTATTATCTTTCAATCAATTTATTGCACTTTTCTCTATCTAGGCGGAAGTTCATGATTAATCTTTACGAAATAGCTCAACTAATTGAAATGACTGCTTTCTCTTTACTGAGGAGGGAGCGTATAGTTTCCAGTCTTCCTTGTATCGAGGTAAAGTTCGCTTGGCTGTTTCTGAATCGTTACGCTATTTTTGTCCGATTCAGCGAACTAAAGACCAGGCTTAAAGTTGGCCAAAACCACAAGGGGCTGAGAGAGTCACCCTGTAAAATGCTTTGTTTTTTTTCTGGCAAAGGTGGTTGTTCTGTTTTGATTAATAATGGTGATGTTGTGGGAACTTCACAGGTGTCGGGTGTAACTTGTATATATTAAGGCCTCCATGAGTGTGGAACAGAAACAAATGCTCTTCTGCAGTCAATATAAAGACATGAAATATTCCGCATTTTCAACAAGACTTGATTTAGAGTTACAGCCAGGGCTGGTGACAGTTCAGTGCATCAAAATGAATTTCAATGTCCCTATATGAACAGCTTGCATTGTTTCGGAACTGATCATTCTGTTGCCTTCCTCAGGTGCATTTCGTGCATCGATTTCGTCTGGCTTTCAATGCACCAAGCTGTTTTAGTGAATCTATAAATTCCACAATGCTTTTGTTAGGTTGGTCGTATCAGGAAGAGTAGAACTTACCCTGGACTTGAAACGTAAGTGTAATTATGAAGAAAGCATGGCAGCTCCCCTTCTAGATTCGTCAGGATTTTGTAAACTTTTGACAAACATCTCGAGAGTAGTAGATTGACTGGCTGCATTATAATCTGGTATGGAAATTTCAATGTCCTTGAAGACTGCAAGAAGTAGTTGATACAGAGCAGTCCATTACCAGCATTACAAGTCCATTGAGCACACCACGAACATTTTCAGAGTAATGCAGCGCCATCATCAGGGACCCACAGCTTCCAGGATATATGCTGTGGCCACGAGGAAGAAGTTCCAGGAACCTCAGAACTCACACCATCAAGTTCTGAAATAGTTATTAACCCTCAAACATTAGGCTGTTGAGACCTCACTCAGTTTCACTTGGTCCTTCCATAAATGAGATATTCCTAACAACTATGGACTCACTTTCAGGGACTCTTCATCTCAGGTTCTTGAAGTGTATTGCTTATTTTTTTTATGATTTCTTTTTGCATTTACACAGTTTGATATCTTTTGCACACTGGCTGTATGCCTAAGTTGGCGTGGCCTTTTATGATTCGATGATGTTTATTATTCTGTTATGCATTTGAGTATGCCCGCAAAAAATGAATCTCAGGTTTGTATATGGTGACATGCATGTGCTTTTGTAAGACATTTACTTTGAACTTTGATCTTGTATGGATCGTGTATTTCCTAAGTACTTCTTTAGCTTTTACCTGAAAGCGTTTGCTGGGTTATCCATTTTATGCTGTGTTAGGCAGGCTATTTCTGTTCGTAAGGTTTAAATTATGTTTCTTCTATTCTGCCGCTTTGGTGTTCTCATTTCATTACTCAGTTTTGTGTTTTTATTAATGAGCGCTTCTATCTTGGTCCTATTGTACTGCACCCCTGTTCATGTTGCACAGTATGTTATTGTGTGTGGTTCTTCAAATGTTGCAAAATTTCCTAAATATTGTGGTAATACAATATTGCTAAGGGAATTTTAATGATTTGTTTTGTTTTGATTTCATTTGTATGGTACTTTTTTGAGTCGGTGTAGATATATTCTGTTAGTGTGGTGTTAAATGTTAGAATAAATTTGTCTGTCAGCTCTACTTCGACATCAGCATTTTACAAAGGGAAAATATATGCATCAGCACTTCATCGGGAGTTGGTGGTGCGAATGGGGTTGACACTGTCCTTCAATATTTTTATTAATTTCTACATAGAAGAATACAGAGTTCAAGAAAATACATCTTATAAATCAAAAGAAAGACATAATAATACCAAATACATTATTACATTATATTTGACTCCTATTAACGAACTCCTTACCCTATATTCATGTAGATTAGATTAATTTGTATGTTGAGATATGAATAACTTTGTGTGTGTATATATATATATATATATTGAATTTAAAGAAGAAATTGAAAGACTATAAAACTATATATATATATATATTTTGTATATACATATACAAAATCTATACCCACTACCAATACTGAAACCGTTTGGTAAATAAAAAAAGGAGAAAAAAAAAACACCTTATCAGATAGTATTAACCAGTTTCTATACTTTAACGGGAAATCAAAGGTTTTGAAAATAATTCAAAAACGGTCTCCACAAATTTTGAAAATCTTGGTTATATTGAGAAATTGAACAACGAGACATTGTCATTATTTTCTTGTACAGCATTGTTGTGATCTTTAGGTTGCTGGCTTTCTAGCTCTTGAACAACTTCATGTTGCATTTGGTTTGAGTTGATTTTAGGAATTATACTATTTATAATAATGGTTGTCTTTGTGCTTTTATTTTTTTTTCTCTCAGCTGAAGCTGGTAAACCCTGTGCTGCAGACAGAGGTAAGCAGACTCATTCTTCAATGGTTTGGGACTATCGGACGTTTCTTTGGTGTTTAATATTTTGGCTTTCTGAAGATTTGTATCAATATTGCTATGTAGACCTAATTTTATAATGAAACATATAAGTTCTAAATATTACTATTGGGTCACTGTATATTTTGTCCATGTTTCATTGTATTTCAAATTCCACTTTTAATTCGGCATGTTTCTGGTGTTTTTCACTTATTGATTCCTGTTTGTTACCTGTTTGGAATGAATATATCTAGTAAGTAACGCGTTTGCCTTTTTGTTCTTTAACATTGTTTCTATGCAGCTATTATGGATTACCGTGTCTGTAACAATGTATTGGGCATTAAAATAATTTGTAGGATTGTGACTCCAAAACTGAACCAGGCTTGTATTTATAGTAAGGCAAGGTTTCTTTTTTTCTTTTTAAATCTTTTTATTAATTTTAAAGAAACATAAATGAAACATGAATACAGAGAGTTTGAGAGTACATAATTAATAGGATAGTATAAATGCAAATAGATGCTAATCCATATATAATAACCTCCCAAACTCATAGTAACTACGAAAAATGGAGTAAATAAGAAAAAAACCTAACCAACATGGGCCATTGCATTATGTCAAATGTACACAGTAGCGTCAATAACTCCGCACCTCCATCCAAATAATTGAGGATAATAAAAGTAAGGTTTAGGAAAAGTCAGTTTAGCTCAGATGAAAATGTTGAATAAATGGTCTCCAAGTTTCTTCAAATTTAACTGAAGGGTCAAAGACAACACTTATAATTTTTTTCTAAACTCAAACAAGAAATAGTTTGAGAAAACCACTGAAATATAGTCGGAGGATTAATTTCTTTTCAGTTCAATAGGATAGATCTTCTAGTAATTAATGTAACAAATGGAATCATCCACCGGGCTGAGAGGGATAAACAACTATTATCCAACATTGCTAAACCGAAAATTGCAGTAATAGGATGGGGTTGCAATTTGATATTCAGAACTGTTGAAATAGTACCGAAAATATCTTTCCAATAATTTTGCAAGCAAGCGCAAGACCAAAACATGTGGGTCAATGAATCTACTTCCGAATGACATCTGTCACAGGTTGGATTAACATAAGAATAAAATCGAGCGGGTTTGTCCTTGGACATGTCAGCCCCATGTACAACCTTAAATTATATTAGGGCATGTTTAGCACAAATAGAAGAAGAATTGACTCATTGTAAAATTTTCTCCCAGTGCTCAGTGGGTATAAGACAATGAAGTTCTTTTCCCCATTCCTTCTTAATGTTTTCTGATACTTCTAGCCGCATTTTCATGATCATATTATAAATGATGGCTACTAAACCCTTCTGGCAAGGATTCAGAGCTAAATTTTTTCCCGTAATTTCCATTGGACATAATTTCGGAAAAGACTGTAACATATTATTCAAGAAATTTCTAATTTGCAAGTATATAAAAATGTTTTAGGCAAATTATATTTATTAGATAGCTGTTCAAAGGACATAAAACTGTAATCTAAAAATAGATCACGAAAACATGTTATACCTTTTGTTTTCCATAACACAAAGGCTTGATCCATAAAAGAGGGCTGGAAATAAAGTTATATATAATAGTGCTTGATAAGATAAACTTATTCAAGCCAAAGAATTTACGAAATTGAAACCATATTCGCAATGTATGTTTAACTATAGGATTAGTTATTTGTTTATTCAATTTAGCTAAAGCAAAAGGAAGCGAAGATCCTAAAATTGAAAACAATGAAAAGTCTTGTACAGATTTACATTCCAAATTTACCCATTGTGGGCAAGGTGCTATAATCGATTCTTGTGTCCAAAATATTAAATATTGAATATTAACTGCCCATTAGCAAAGCCAAGCCACCCTCCATCTTAGGCTTCTGTAAATATTCTTTACTTAATCTAGGATTTTTATTCTGCCACACATACGAGGATATTTTGTAGTCAATAATATCAAAAAAAGATTTAGGGATAAAAATTGGTAATGCTTGGAATAAATATAAAAAATTCTGTAATACTATCATCTTAATAGCATTAATTCGACCAACCAATGACAAAGATAATGGGAACCACCTGGTAACAAGTTGCTTGATTCGGTCAATTAAAGGTAAAAAATTAACTTTAAATAAATCCGGTAATCTTAATACCGAAATAAGTAAAATGATCTGTGACAACTTTAAATGGTAAGTATTTATAAATTGGAACTTGCAAATTTAATGGAAATAATTCACTCTTATTAAAATTCAGTTTGTAACCAGAAAAGCAGCTAAACTGAGCGAGCAAGGACAAAATAGCAGGAATAGATCTCTCACGGTCAGATATGTATAATAACAAATCATCAGCATATAATGGTAACTTATAAGTCCCTTCCCCGCGGGTAATACCACAAATATTAGGTGATTCATGAATGGTAATGGCTAAAGGTTCCAAAGCAATGTCAAATATTAGACTTAAAGGACAGCCTTGCCTTGTACCACGGGATAACTGATAAAATGAGATCTCTGATTATTGGTAAGAACCGAAGCCAAAGGTTTATAATATATTAATTTAATCCATGATATAAATTTCAAACTAAAATTAAAATACTGCAACGTATTAAATAAATATGGCCATTCAACTCTATCAAACGCTTTTTCAGCATCTAAGGAAATAACACATTCTGGTATTTTAGATGGAGTATAAATTATATTAATTTTCTGATGTTAAAAGATGAATAACGGTTTTGAATAAATCTGGTCTGGTCTTCAGAGATAATTTGAGGTAATATATTTTCTAAACTAGTGGCCAAATGTTTGGTAAAAATCTTAGAATCCGTATTCAGCAAGGATATAGGCCGATGGGATGCACATTCAGTGGGGTCTTTTTCTGTATTAAGAATTAGAGAAATGAAGGCATCATAAAAAGATTGTGGTAATTTACTAAAGTTACATCTTTAAAAATTTTACAAAACCAAGGAGAGAATACAGAAGAAAAGGATTAAAAAAAATTCCGCTGTATAACCATCCGGACCAGGGGCCTTACCTGAATTCATTGAAAAAATAGCCTCTTTTATTTCGGTTTCCGTAATAGGTGCGTCTTGAAGTACAGAATCTTCTGCTGTTAATTTCGGGATATTCAATTTTCTTAAAAATTCATCCATTATGGAAGAATCCTCAAAAAATTCTGATTGATATAAAAATTATAAAATTCTTTAAAGGCTTTATTTATCTCTTTCTGATCAAATGTCAAAGTGCCATCTCGTTTACGAATCTTAATGATTTGTCGTTTAACTGAAGCAGTTTTCAATCGATTAGCCAATAATCCCTGTGTGTGAGGGTGGAAAGGCAGGTGATGGAGAAGGGATGCGCTCAGCCCGAAGATGTAGGAGCATTGTAAGAAAGGTGGATGAGCTTAAAGTGTGGATTGATACCTGGAATTATGATGTTGTAGCTATTAGTGAAACATGGTTGCAGGAAGGGTGTGATTGGCAACTAAATATTCCTGGATTTAGTTGCTTCAGGTGTGATAGAGTAGGAGGGGCCAGAGGAGGAGGTGTTGCATTACTTGTCTGAGAAAATCTTATGGCGGTGCTTTGGAAGGATAGATTAGAGAGCTCCTCTAGAGAGGCTATTTGGGTAGAATTGAGGAATGGGAAAGGTGTAGTAACACTGATAGGAGTGTATTATAGGCCACCTAATGGGGAGCGTGAGTTGGAAGAGCAAATGTGTAAGGAGATAGCAGATATTTGTAGTAAACACAAGGTGGTGATTGTGGGAGATTTTAATTTTCCACACGTAGACTGGGAAGCTCATTCTGTAAAAGGGCTGGATGGTTTAGAGTTTGTGAAATGTGTGCAGGATAGTTTTTTGCAACAATACATAGAAGTACCATCTGGAGATGGGGCAGTGTTGGATCTCCTGTTAGGGAATGCGATAGGTCAGCTGACAGATGTATGTGTTGGGGAGCACTTCGGGTCCAGTGATCACAATAGCATTAGCTTCAATATAATTATGGAGAAGGACAGGACAGGACCTAGAGTTGAGATTTTTGATTAGAGAAAGGCTAACTTTGAGGAGATGCGAAGGGATTTAGAGAGAGTGGATTGGGTCAAGTTGTTTTATGGGAAGTTTGTAATAGAGAAATGGAGGTCATTTAAGGGTGAAATTATGAGGGTACGGAATCTTTATGTTCCTGTTAGGTTGAAAGGAAAGGTTAAAGGTTTGAAAGCACCATGGTTTTCAAGGGATATTAGAAATTTGGTTCGGGAAAAGAGGGATGTCTACAATAGATATAGGCAGCATGGAGTAAAGGAATTGCTCGAGGAATATAAAGAATGTAAAAGGAATCTTAAGAAAGAGATTAGAAAAGCTAAAAGAAGATACGAGGTTGGTTTGGCAAATAAGGTGAAAGTAAATCCGAAAGGTTTCCAGAGTGTGGGAAACAAGTAAGGAAGTTATGGAACCTATGACAATCAAAGAGGTGGAAGTACTGGCGCTTTTAAGAAATTTAAAAGTGGATAAATCTCCGGGTCCTGATAGGATATTACCCAGGACCTTGAGGGACGTTTGTGTAGAGATAGCAGGAGCTCTGACGGAGATCTTTAAGATGTCATTAGAAACGGGGATTGTGCCGGAGGATTGGCGTAATGCTCATGTGGTTCCATTGTTTAAAAAGGGTTCTAGAAGTAAGCCTAGCAATTATAGACCTGTCAGTTTGACATCAGTGGTGGGTAAATAAATGGAAAGTATTCTTAGAGATAGTATTAATAATTATCTGGATAGACAGGATCTGATTAGGAGTAGCCAGCATGGATTTGTGCGTGGAAGGTCATGTTTGACAAACCTTATTGAATTTTTTGAAGAAGTTATGAGGGATGTTGACGAGGGTAAGGCAGTGGATGTAGTCTATATGGACTTCAGCAAAGCCTTTGACAAAGTTCCACATGGAAGGTTAGTTAAGAAGGTTCAGTCGTTAGGTATTAATGCTGGAGTAATAAAATGGATTCAACAGTGGCTAGATGGGAGATGCCAGAGAGTAGTGGTGGATAATTGTTTATCGGGATGGAGGCCGGTGACTAGTGGGGTGCCTCAGGGATCTGTTTTGGGCCCAATGTTGTTTGTAATATACACAAATGATCTGGATGATGGGGTGGTAAATTGGATTAGTAAGTATGCCGATGATACTAAGGTAGGATGTGTTGTGGATAATGAGGTGGGTTTTCAAAGCTTGCAGGGAGATTTATGCCGGTTAGAAGAATGGGCTGAACGTTGGCAGGGGAGCTTAATGCTGAGAAGTGTGAGGTTCTACAGTTTGGCAGGAATAATCCAAATAGAACATACAGGGTAAATGGTAGGACATTGAGGAATGCAGTGGAACAGAGAGATCTAGGAATAACAGTGCATAGTTCCCTGAAGGTGGAGTCTCATGTAGATAGGTTGGTGAAGAAGGCTTTTGGAACGCTGGCCTTTATAAATCAGAGCATTGAGTACAGAAGTTCGGATGTAATGTTAAAATTGTACAAGGCATTGGTAAGGCCAAATTTAGAATATTGTGTGCAGTTCTGGTCATCGAATTATAGGAAAGGTATCAATAAATTAGAGAGAGTGCAGAGACGATTTACTAGGATGTTACTTGGGTTTCAGCTCTTAAGTTGCAGGGAAGGGTTGAACAAGTTAGGTCTCTATTCATTGGACCGTAGAAGGTTGAGGGGGGATTTGATCGAGGTATTTAAAATTTTGAGAGGGATAGATAGAGTTGACGTGAATAGGCTGTTTCCATTGAGGGTAGGGGAGATTCAAACGAGAGGACGTGATTTGAGAGTTAAGGGGCAGAAGTTTAAGGGAAACACGAGGGGGTATTTCTTTACTCAGAGAGTGATAGCTGTGTGGAATGAGCTTCCTGTAGAAGTAGTAGAGGCCCATTCAGTTGTGTCATTTAAGGTAAAATTGGATAGGTATATGGACAGGAAAGGAGTGGAGGGTTATGGGCTGAGTGCGGGTAGGTGGGACTTGGTGAGATTAAGAGTTCGGCACAGACTAGGAGGGCCGAGATGGTCTGTTTCCATGCTGTGATTGTTATATGTTATATAATTTGCCAGATTTATCTCCATGTACATACAACTGGGATCTAGATTTAATTAACTGATTTTCAATCGAAGAGGATATTAACAAACTATGCTACATTTGAAGTTCAACTCTCTTTTTTATAAAGTCCTTTACTGGGGGGTCACTGAATAAATCTTACCAATTTCTTCATTTTTATCGACCAGTGTTAATATTTCAGTATTAGTTCGTTTCCTAACTCCAGCAGTGTATGAAATAATCTGTCCACGAATAAATGCTTTAAAAGTGTCCCATAATATTCCATTAGAGATCTCTTCTGTAGAATTTGTTGAAAAAAATAAATCAATTTGTTGTTTAATGAAGTTAAGAAAGTCTGAGCCCTGAAGTAAAGTGGAGTTGAACCTCCAAGATTTAGCATTAGAAGATGAATCCATTGTCTTAATAGATAGCTTCAAAGGTGCATGGTCAGAAATGGTAATGGAATCATACTTACAATCAATAACATCAGTAAGTAAACGATGATCAATAAAGAAGTAGTCAATTCTTGAATAATTATGATAAACGAGAAAAGTATGAAAATTCTTTATCGGTGGGGTGTAAGAATGGCCAAATTTCAGAAATTCCAGAATCAACCATAAAGGAATTAATAAGAGAGGCCGATTTATTCGGAAGAACCTGGGTGGGCTTAGATATATCCATCGAGGGATTTAAGCAACATTTAAAATCCCCAGTCATTATCAACATTTACTCATTTAAATTAGGAAAGGATGTAAATAAACCCTTTAAAAATATTCAGGAGAGTCAGTGTTTGGAGCAGAGACATTAACTAAAACAACTTTTTGATTTAAAAAGTGAACCAGTGGGAAGCAAAAATCCACCTTGTGGGTCCGAAATTATTCCACAATGTATAAAAGAGGTTGAAGAATCTATAAAAATGGAAACGCCTCTTACTTTGGCGTCGGAATTCGAGTGATACTGTTGGCCTTCCCAAAACCTAAAAAAGCGTTGACTAGCCAGCTTCCTCACATGAGTCTCCTGTACAAAGATAATATTAGCATTCATTCTGTGGAATACTTTGAATTTTTTTTCCCATTTGATCGGATGATTTAAATCATTAGTATTCCAAGAAACAAAATTAATAATCATATCCATAATGCCAATATTTATCGCAGTTAACACATAAGGTTAAAAGAAAGATGAACTCATGAATTCCGAAGAGGGAAGTAAGTTCAAGGAGGAACCGGAAGTTACGACACTCCAACCATTGTTGTAGTTTCAAGTCAACCCATGAAGTAGAACTAAGCAAGAAGCAAAGCAAAAAAGAATTCCCCTCCCCCACCCTCAAAACCCCAGAAAAATGCCAGAAAGAGGCAAGCAGGCAAACTAATAGTAACTTTACCCCCATGTCTGAAGACAGCAACTCAAACGAAAAAGTAAAAAAAAACAGACAGAAACCACCCTTATTTAAAAAATGGGTTAGTATAACAAAGATTAAACTATAAAATTAGTGTTTTATATATATATATATATATAAAAACAAAAGGATTAAGAGAAAAAAGTAAAAAATACCCAGGAATGGATAATATTGTATTAATATTTTAAAAGAAAGTCCTTAATCTTGTTCAGACACATCCAAACGGATGTGGTATCCAAGCACTAAGGTCTTATGGGAAAAAGAAACGACAACTTAGAATATATATTTTTTAAAAGAACCTTAATATTTAAGGGTTAAAATATAAAAAAGTGTATATAAACAAATAAAACATCTGAGTTACTTTCAAAACTAACAGAATAATAATATAAAAAGAACAAACTCAGTAAAAACCAAAAAAAATGGACCTTTACTTAAGTGTGTGGAAAAAACCCCAAAAAAAACACTATCAGCCATCACGTAAGAATCATCAAATTATAAAAGGTCTGAATCTATAGACTAATTGTTAGCGTAAAGAAGAAAGTTAATACAAATAGTAAAAATACAATACATTAGTCAACTCGTAGTGAAAAAAGTACTATTCTTCGAGGAATCTTTGAGCATCCACTGGAGACTTGAACAAATGACAAGTCTCATCTTTGAGAGTAACTCTCAATTGTGCTGGAAATAACAGCGCTTGTTTGTAGCCTTTCTAATGAATTTCCGACATAACCGATTTAAAAACTATTCTTGCCCTTAAAACTTCGGGACTGTGGTCTTCCAGAATACAAAATTTGAAATTTTGAAAGCTGATCATACCCGTTTTCCGGGCAGCCTGAGACAGACGTTCTTTAGTATGAGGATAATGAATCCGGAGAATCACTCGTCGTGGTTTCGTACCTGGAGCTAGTTGAAAACGAGGAATGTGATGTGCATGGTCGATTATTGGAGGGGTATCCAGTACTTCTGAGTCGAAGACGTCCATTAAAAATTTAGAGAAAAATACAGTCAGATCACTGTTCTCAAAATTTTCCAGAAGCCCAATTATCCGGAGATTTTGTCTTTGAGACCAGTTTTCAAGATCAGTGATTTTAGATTTATAACGATCCAGCATTTGAGAAGTCGAAGATTGCTGTTGTTCCAGAATTTCAATTTTGCGATCTCTCTTGCGAGCGGCATCTTCCGAGAGCTAGAATTCTTGCTTGTTGTTGTTGAGAAGCCAATGTGAGTGATTGAAGTTTTGCGTTGACTGTATTTAAAGTTTCATCGAGTGTAGAAAGCTGTGGGGTTAGTTTATTCTCCAGTTTTTCAAGTCTCTCGTCAATAAGTTTCGCCATTGCTTCCAAAGTTAACGGTTCTTCCGCCAGTTTCGATTCCTAGGTTCTCGTGGTTTAGACATTTTAGCCAATTGAAAAATAATTCAAACAGTTGAAAAAAAATTCATAAGTATCAACCTCTTTAGAATAGGCATAGACAGGTCAATTAGGGGGTGATTGTAGGTAGAAAAAAGTAAAAGGATTGGAGCGAAGCCTAAAACAGCCTCACTCCATAAGCGCCATCTTGAGACCTCAATGTTTCTTTTGAGTTTGTATTTCAAAGAAAGATTTTGATGAATGATGTTTACTTCTTGATTGTGTTTGTGTAAGTAATCAGATTGAGGTAAATCACTGCAGGCTCCTGTATCGGACTGTACCTGTTTTCTCTTGCCACTTTCTGCATTTATCGTCTTGAATTTGTTGGTGTTTCTTGGTGTATTTTTGATTTTTTTCATGATTTATTTTTGTTAATGATTTTCAGCCAGCTGGATCCGTATTTCACAAGGAACCCTTCTCTTTCTAGGAAGAAATCAACTGTGAGATAGCCGCTCGGTTCCCTCTCGGCATCTAGTCTGCTCAGATCATAGGGAAGACTTATTTGGACTGTCAGCCTCTTCTATTTTAACCCTTTCTTCTACAGTAATAATTTCTGCATTTTCATCGGTTGTACCTTCATTTAATTTACTGCCGTGTACTTCTCATAATTGCTTATGGCCACGTGAAGTTCGGAATCCTGCTTTAGTTGATGAAAATATATCCTTATAATTTTTATCTGACTGTTCTGTACTTTTTTTGTCACCAAATGCAGAAGGAGCTGAGCAGATCTGACAAGTATCCATGAAAATACATAAACAGCTGACAGTTCAGGCCCGAGAGCCGCCTTCTAGACTGCGGTTAGGATTTATAGTCTTTCAATTTCTTCTTTAAATTCAGCATATTTTACTGTTTTTCACTTCTTGACATCTGAATGTTATGCGCGTTTGTAATAGATATTAAGTAAGTTGTTCTTGTTTTTGTATACTGCATTATCATATCCGGACGGTTATTTTTGATTGTCCTGTCTGTAAGACCATAAGACAAAGGAGCATAATTTGGCAATTTGGTCCATTGAGTCTGCTCCGCTATTCATTCTTGGGTGATCCTGTTTCCCCTGTGATCTTTGATGCCGTGTCCAATGAAGAACCTATGCATCTGTGCTTGATGGCTTGGCCTCACCAGTTGACTGTGGTAACAAATTCCATAACTGCACACCCACTGGCTAAAGAAAGTTCTCCACGTGTCTGTTTCAAATGATTGCCCCTCTATTCTGAGACTGTACCCTCTTTTCCTAGACTCCCCCACCATGGGAAATATCCTCTTCACATCTACTATCCAGGTCTTTTAACATTCGAAAGGCTTCAATGAGATCCCATTTGATCCTTCTAAATTCCAGTGAGTCCAGTGAGACCAGAACCATCAAATGGTCCTCGTTATGGTTACACTTCCAGGAATAATCTTGTGAACCTTCTCTGGACCCTGTCCAATGCCAGCACATCTTTCAGACGAGGGGCCCAAAACTGTTGACAATACTCAGTGCCTTGATAAAGCCTCAGCATCACATCCCTGCTCTTGTATCCCACTCATCTTGAAATGAATGCGAACATGGCATTTGCCTTCCTCACCACCTACTATATCTGCACGTTAACCTTTAGTGTGTCCTTCACAAGAATTCCCAAGTCCATTTGCACCTCAGATTTTTGGATTTCCTCTCCATTTAGAAAATAGTCTGCACATTTATTTCGACTATCATTTTCCAAAATTGCATTTAATTTGCCAGTTTCTTGCCCGTTCTCCTAATTTAGGTCCTTCTGCAACCTACCTTTTTCCTCAACACCATCCGCCCCCGCCCTGCCCCACCAATCTTCATATCATTTAGAAGCTTGGCAACAAAGCCATCTGTTCCATCATCTAAATCATTGATATACAGCATAAGAAAGTGGTCCAACCACTAACTCCCGCGAAACAGTGCCAACTGGAATAGTATCCTTTTACTCCCACTTACTCCCTCCTACCAATCAGCCGAGGCCCTAACTTTCCTATAATACCATGGGCCCTTAACACGGTAAGCAGCCTCATGTGTGGCAGCTTGTCAAAGGTCTTCTGAAAATCCAAATATACAATATCCATGGCTTCCTCTTTACCTTCCGTGTACTATCCTCAAAGGATTCTACTAGGTTCCTTAGCCAAGATTGCACCTCAAGGAAACCATGCTGATTTTATCCTATCTTGTCCTGCATTACCATGTACACCATTATCTCATCCTTAACAATTGACTCTAACATCTTCCCATCCACAGGGGTCAGGTTATCTGGTCGATAATCTTCTTTCTGCTGCCTTTATTAAAGAGTGGCGTGACAGTTGCAATTTTCCAGTCCTCTGGCACCAGGCCAGAGTCCAATGATTTTTGAAAGATTATTGCTAATGCCTCCACAATCTCTAAAGCTACCTCTTTCAGAACCCTAGGGTGCAGTTCATCTGGTCCGGGTGATTTATGTACCTTTCGATCTATTGGGTTTTTGACACCTTCTCTCTTGTAATACTACATGCACTTCATTCTCTTCCTTCACACACTACAACATCTGGCATACTGCTAGTGTATTCCACAGTGAAGACTAATGCAAAATACTTATTTAGTTAATTAGCCATCTAGTTGTCCCTTGTTATTATTTCTCTGGCCTCGTTTTCTGGCAAAACTCTCATCTTTTTTTTACATACTTGAAATCTTTTACTATCGACTTTGATATTATTAGCTCACTTGACATATTTCCTTTCCCTTCTAATGATTCATTCATTTGTTCATAGATACATGTTAAGTTAAAGTCTGTCCCGAGCCTTATAGGCTCATCAGGCCAGTGCTAATGCCGGTTTCTGTGGCGTGAAGCGACTGAGAGTACGAGACTCCCCCCACCTTCTGCTTCTGGGAAGAGATCTCATACTCTAAGGCAGGCTTTTGACGCTTCATTGTCAACATCCGGCTGGCTCAGATCATGGGGATGACTTCCTTGGAGGGCCATGTTCTTCCATTGGTAAATGCTCTCTTCTGTCAAGATAATTGCTTCACGTTTTAAAGTCAGTGTGCTACAAATTATCTACGGCCGGACCCTTATAAGACAATCCATATAATATTAGTAATATTAACTGTTCACATATAATATTATAGGGTGAAGAAATTACTTAATATTTATAGCCATTCCAAACTCACATAATGTACAGAAATCAGTAAGTGAAAAGTATCTGAAATATGCTGATGAAAAGAAATTGAAACACGATGGAACAAGAACAGGATTTACATTGTCACAAAGTTAATACCTACATCTGGTATCATCCCGAAGTAACTACTGAATAATATTATACAATTAGTCCTGCACAGCAATATTTATGTCAATCTGCAGCAAGCCACAGCACTAAGCACTCTGAGATTAGTCTGAAATTTGTTTTAAATGGACAATTGATTGTGCTTGTCTATGCCTGTAGGTGATGGACAAAAAGGAGAGGAATTTTTCAACGGTCTTTTTAAATCGAAGCAAGAGGCTGAGAATGAAGGGCTAAAGACATCTCGGACAGAAGCCTTTTTTTAACGGATCAGGGAATCCAAAGAGCTTCTACATGTATATTAAGATCAAAAGGATAGTAAGGGATAAAATTGGTCCTCTTGAAGATCAGAGTGGTCGGCTATGTATGGACCCAAAAGAAATGGGACAGATTTTAAATGTTTTTTTTTGCATCTGTATTTACTAAAGAAACTAACACCGATTCAATGGAAATAAGGCAAACAATTAGTGAGGTGATGAACCTATACAGATTGAAGAGGAGGAGGTGCTTGCTGTCTTGAGGCAAGTCAGAGTAGATAAATCCCCAAGACCTAACAGGGTATTCCCTTGGACCTTGAAGGAGACTAGTGCTGAAATTCCAAGGGCCCTGAGAGATATACTTAAAATGTCGGTATCTATGGATGAGGTGACGGAGGACTGGAGGATAGCTCAGGTTGTTCCATTGTTTAAAAAAGGCTCTAAAAGTAATCCAGGAAGGCCGGTAAGCTTCACATCGGTGGTACATAAATTATTGGAAGGAGTACTAAGAGATAGGATCTTCAAGTATGTAGATAGACAGGGACATATTAGGGACAGTCAACATGGCTTTGTGCGTGGTAGGTCATGTTTAACAAATCTATTAGAGTTTTTCGAGGAGGTTACAAGGAAAGTGGATGAAGGGAAGGCAGTGGATGTTGTCTACATAGACTTCAGTAAGGCCTTTGACAAGGTCCCACATGGAAGGTTAGTTAAGAAGATTCCGTCGCTAGGTATACATGGAGAGTTAGTAAATTGGATTAGACATTGACTCAATGGGAGAAGCCAAAGAGTGGTAGTGGAGGATTGCTTCCATTGTTATTTGTCATCTAAATCAATGATCTGGATGATAACGGGGTAAACTGGATCAGCAAATTTGCTGATGATACAAGGATTGGAGGTTCAGTGAACACATACAAGGATTGGAGGTTTAGTGAACACTGAAGAAGGTTTTCAAAGCTTGCAGAAGGATTTGAAGCAGCTGGAAAAACGGGCTTTAACATGGCAGAGTTTAATACAGACAAGTGTGAGGTATTTCACTTTAGGAGGAAAAACCAAGGTAAATGGTAGGGCACTGAGGAGTGCAGTGGAACAGAGGGCTCTGGGAATACAGATACAAAATTCCCTAAAAGTGGCATCACAGGTAGATAGGGTAGTAAAGAGAGCTTTTGGTACATTGGCCTTTATAAATCAAAATATTGAGTGTAAGAGTTAGAATTTATGTTGAAGTTGTATAAGACTGGTGAGGCCGAATTTGGAGTATTGTGTGCAGTTTTGGTCATTGAATTACAGGAACGATATTAGTAAGTTTGAAAGGGGAGGGAGAACCACAAAATGAAACCTGGAGGGGGAGCGCTAAAGTAAAGAGTTGTGAAGTTTATTGGTGAAAGCGATACAGGGCAGGAGAAGTGGGGAATCTGATCGGAGAGGACAGAAAGCCATGGAAGAATGAAAAGGAGGGCAGAGCACCACCGAGAGGGAGGGGCAGACAAAGAAATGAGGTGAGAGGCAAAGGTAAATGGGGGCATTACCACAAATTCGAGAAATCGATGTTCATGCCATCAGCTTGGAGGCTATCCAAACGCAATACAAGGTGTTGTTCCTCCAACCCGATTGTGTCCTCAGGGCGACAGCGAAGGAGTCCATGTATTGCTATATCGGAATGGGAAGTGGAATTGAAATGGGCGGCACGAGGAGATCCCACTTCTTCATTAGCAGAATGCAGAGTATAGTGTTATGGTCACAGAGAAATTAGAATGCAGGTAAGTGCAGAGTGCAGAAGTCCAAGTCGTCAACATCAACGTCACTTTCCTCATCAGTACCTTTTGATCCCTTTTTTTGCAATCATCATCTCCTCGTTGCATAAGAATGTACTTAATCAAACACAAACTACACCACTTTTTCATTTCGGGAGAGAAAAGAGACGGCAGACAGTGGAATGCGGAGCGAAACACAAACCAGTGGGAACACAGCTGTCCATACAACATCTGTGGGGTGTGGCTGTTGTCCTTCTGGTCCAGAGTTTGCGTCAGCACTGAGGGTGCAGCGGAAGGCAGCTAGAATGTAGAAGTGGGAGGGAGCTGTCTCTCAAAAGCTACAGACTTTTCCGTCTGGAGTTGTGGTGAACTATGTGCCTGTCTGGACACGTCCCCTTTGACTGCTCCTGTGGCTCCTCCCACAGGCCCCTGTATAAAGGCGATCTGAGGCCTGACGCTCGGCCTCAGTCTCCAGTTCATAGTATGATGGACACTCACTCCTGGTTCCTTCTTCCAGTCAATAAAAGCCGATATCTCGCCTTACGTCTCAGTGTGAGTTATTGATGGTGCATCAGGAGTGCAGTTTTCTCACAAACAGTTTGAAAGTTGTGTTGCCATTTTTTTATTCGGTAGATTTGAGATTCAGTCCCAATTTGAGGGGTCTGAGTTTCCGGATGTTTTGCATTTTTTTTTAAATTGAGGTACTATGACACTGGAAGCTTTTGAGGTATACGAGATTCCAGTTCTATGAGCAACTCGACGTACAGCAGATAGCATTCCGACTGTTCGCATCACAGCTAATTTTGCAGCAACAATGCATTGGAATGCTTCTGCCTGCAGATGGCCTTTGACTCCGCCAGCTCCACTACTGCTGCAAATTACACGTTTTAAAAGTTAATGATAAAGTCTGATTCTGTCGTTTCATTGAATCATCTCTGAACATTGGCATTGTATTCACTGGAGACGCTTTATGTGTCGAAATGTCGCAAGTTGCCGTGTTGGAAAACCTTACCAAGTGCCCACCATACGGGATTTGCCCTCTTCTTGTTACGGCCGTCCTGGAGGAGGTCTGGGATCTTGAGTAGCTACACTCAATGATTCATGAAGAAACTGAGAAAACAAAATGGCAGTTTGTTTTTTGTTTTACAAGAAACAGGGTGTGAAGGGTTATAGTCGAATTAACCGTTGGTGTGGTCGGACTATAAAATATGCCGGCTAAGAGTTTGCCCCCAGAAATGGAGAAAACTGTCATAAATGGACCAAGTGAATTCAAGGACAGGGTGGAAGTGGGTGGCAAAGCTGATGAATTTGACGAGCTCAGCATGGGCACATGAAGCAGCACGAAAGTAATCCTCAGAGTAGCGTTGGAAGCAACACCCTTCATTACAGGAAAACTGTAGAAGCTTCAGAGAGGCTGCAGAGGAGATTTACTAGGATGATACCTCGATTAGAGAATATGCCTTGCTCTGATTAGCTTGAGCGGGCTAGGGCTTTTTTCTCTGGAGTTAGTGAGAATGAGGGCGGACTGACAGAGGTGGTATGATGATAGAGGTAAAGATCGAAAGCATTGCTAGAGGTCTTTTTTCACCGCTCAGGACAGAAATGTCCAATGCCAGGGCTATAATGTTAAGGCGATTGAAAGAAAATAAAAGTGGTAAATTTTATTTCCCCCACATTTGGAGAGGTGTGTACATGCAACGATCTGCCAGAGGCGCCGATGGAGGCAGATACATTATGGCAAGTTAAGTATCTTTTAATTAGGCCCAAGGATGAATTGACAATATGGAGGGTTACCTCGGAGTGAAGGGCTGGATTGATCTTAAAATGGATTAAAGTGTCCGTCCTCTACTGTACTGCTCTATAATCTATGTTCTTATAACGGGAATGACAACTTCTTTACGCAAAATTCGCAAAACCTTAGCCTGGCGGTTTTTCCATGTAGACGACTTTTAAAACTTCAGTGATTTGTTTCCAGGCCGCTCGGAGCAATTTCAATACCGCCACTGCTTTAGATTTCTGCTGGACGTGAGACCTGCATTCTCTCATTTGATCCCGTCGCTTCAACGTACGGTATTTGTAACTCCAATTGCTCCTGGATTCCCTTTTGTTTCGGTTTTAAAATATTTACTCGGGTCTGGCTGCATGCATTGCAGCGCCCTGTGAAAGCGCTGGGATTATATACAGAGGCTGGATAAAATATATATCTATTCGTGACTGTCCAGAACTTAAATTCAAATTAAGGAGACAACATCTGCTGTGATGACCAGACCATTAGTAATATGTCAGACTACAAATCTGGTTCATTGTGTCCCTTCAGAATGGCGAAGCCCTCCTTACTCAAAATCGTTGGGGCAGTGAAATATTGATTCGAATCTAATCTCCGGAACCTCACATTTCAGAGCTAGAAGTACAGCAAATAGCTTTGATTTCCTTTCGTTGCAGTCGAAGCAGCTTCATGAAATCGGTTTATCTAAACCATATCGGGCTTTCACGTTAGCATGGCGAAAAGGCGAAGAGATTATGATTTGGCAATCTCGTATCTGGGAAGTACATTCGCCGATTTTACTGTCATTTGCATTTCAGCTCTATATTTTATCTGTCATCTATTTGCCCATTCTCCCAACACGTTTAAATCCGTCTGCAGCTTCACTGCTTCCTCACCACTACCTGTCCCTCCAATTATATTCCTACCGTTCTTAAATTTGGTCACATAGCCATCAACTCCTTCATCGAAATCCTTGGCATACAATGTAAAAGGAAATTGGTCCCAACCCAGTGCGCCAAGGAACGCCACTGGTCACAGACAGACAATCAGGAAAGGCTTTTTTGTTCCCACACTTTGCCTCCTGCCAATCAGCCAATGTTCGATCCGTGCTGGTGTTTTTTCTATAAGACAATGGGCTTGTAGACTCATATGTGGCACCTTATCAAAGGCCTGCTGAAAATCCAAGTACACAGAAATCGAGCAACACACACAAAATGCTAGTAGAACACAGCAGGCCAGGCAGCATCTATAGGAAGAAGTACATTCGACGTTTCGGGCCGAGACCCGTCGTCAGGACTAACTGAACGAAGAGATAGTAAGAGATTTTAAGGTGGGAGCGGAGCACCAGTGGGAGATAGAGAGCAGGCAAGGAGTGATTGTGAGAGGAAACAGAGAGAAAAAAGAGAGAGAAAAGAAAAATGGGGACGGAAGAAATAGATAGATAGATGGATAGATAGATAAGGGATATGGTAAGAAGGGGAGGGGGGAATTAACGGAAGTTAGAGAAATCAATGTTCATGCCATCAGGTTGGAGGCTACCCAGCCGGTATATAACATCGGAATGGGAATGGGACGTGGAATTAAAATGTGTGGCCACTGGGAGATCCCGCTTTCTCTGGCGGACAGAGCGTAGGTGTTCAGCGAAACGGTCTCCCACTCTGCGTCGGGTCTCACCAATTATTCCTTATATACCGCCTGGGTAGCCTCCAACCTGATGGCATGAACATTGATTTCTCTAGCTTCTGTTAATGCCCCCTCCCCTTCTTTCCCCATCCCTTATTTATTTATTTAGTTAGCTATTATTTTTCCCCGTTTTTCTTTTCTCTCTTTTTTCTCTCTCTGTCCCTCTCACAATCATTCCTTGCCAGGTCTCAAGCTCCCTCTGGTTCTCCCCCCCCCCCTTTCTTTCTCCGTAGCCCTTCCGTCCCATGATCCTTTCCTTTCTCCAGCTCTGTATCTCTTTTGCCAATCAGCTTTCCGGCTCGTAGCTTCATCCCTCCCCCTTCTGTCTTCTCCTATCATTTCGGATCTCCACCTCCCCCTCTCAAATCTCTTACTATCTCTTCGTCAGTTAGTTCGAGACGTCAGAAACGTCGACTGTGCTTCTTCCTATAGATGCTGCCTGGCTTCCTCCGTTTCAGCAGCATTTTGTGCTTGCTGCCTGAATTTCCAGCATCTGCAGAATTCCTCGTGTTTACACAGCAAACGAATCTCCTTTGTCTATCCTGCTTGATTTTTCTTCAAAGCATTCCAACAGATTTGTCGGGCAAAATTTTCTCGAGGAAACCACGCTGACTGAGCTTAATTTTTCATGTGCCCCAAATACCCCGAAACTGCATCCTTAGCAATCGACCCCAAAATCTTCCCAATCACTCAGGCCAGATTAATTGGTCATTTTCTTCTTTACAACAAACAGAAAATGTCGGAGGAACTCAGCAGGACAGGCAGCATCTATGGAAAAGAATGCAGTCGACGTTTTGAGCCGAGAACCTTCATCACGACTGGAAAAAAAGCTGAGCAGTCAGAGCTAGAAGCTGGGTGGAAGGGTGGGGGGGGGGGGGAGGGGTTGGGAGTGGGTGGGGAGGAAGGGGTGGAAGAAACACAAGATGATAGGTGAAAACGGGAGGGTTAAGGGTGAAGTAAAGAACCAGAAATTTGATTGGTGAACGAGATACAGGGTTGGAGGAGTACGGTATGGGAGGACAGAAGTCCATGGATGAATGAAATGAGGGGGGGGGGAAGCACCAGATGGAGGTGATGTGTAGGTAAGAGTAAAGGTGAGAGAGGGAAATTGGGATGGGGGATGGTAAGTGGAGGGGGGAGGTAATGGTATCACTGGAAGTTCTAGAAATTGATGTTCATACCATCAGGTTGGAGGCTACCCAGCCAGAATGTAAGGTGCTGTTCCTCCAACATGAGTATAGCGTCCTCAGGACAGTGTGTGTAGGCCCCCGTTACTCTCGATAGACCATGAATTTACACATTGGGAAGTTTCCAGGGCACAAGCCTGGACAAGGTTCTTTTTTGTATGGAAGACCAACAGTTGCCCAAGCTGCAAGCCTCCCCTCTCCACGCCTCCAATGTTGTCCAAGGGAAGGGCACGACAATAGAGGAGGCCATGGATGGACACAGTGGAGTGGGAATGGGAAATGGAATTAAAATGGCCCAGTGGCACTGTCGCTTTTGCTTCACCAGGTAAGTCGTTCTCCCCAACAGTACTCATAATGGAGTACTTATTGTTGAGAGGGACGGCCACAGCAGTGCTCTCCACTATTTAATGCTCTCCCTTCCCTCTCCTGACAATTACCGATTTATCTGTCTCCTCTAGCGTTCGGGTGACTACCTCCCTGTATTTCCTGCCTATCACTTCTTCACCTTCCCTACCAAGGCGGTCATGGATCTGCAACTCCCGTTCCCTAACACGGTCTCTAAGGGGCTGCATCTCGATGCGCCTGGTGCTGATGTGGCCATCGGAGAGGCTGATAGACTCCCGGAAATCCCACATCTGACACCCAGAGCACTGGCCCTGCAGACATACCCGCTCCCCATTCCCTCAAGATTTAATTAAAAATTAAGGAATTGACTTGCCTACTTACTCTTCCTCCGCCTGTTCTCGCCGAAACCCCGTTGCGCCAAAGCCTTACTGCTCTTGGGGTATCACTGAATTGAATTGAATTGACTTTATTCTTTCATCCTTTACATACACGAAAATTAAAAATCCTTACGTCCCGTCTCCATCTAAATGTCCGATGTGCAACCATAGTAATTTATAATAATTTCAAATAAATAGAACAGTTAATGTAATATAGAGTAGAATCAAGTCAGCGTGAGCTCATCAGTCTGATGGCCTGGTGAAAGAAGCTGTCCCGGAGCCTGTTGGTCCTGGCTTTTGTACTGCGGTTCCGCTTCCCAGATGTTGGCAGCTGGAACAGTTTGTGGTTGGGATGGCTTGGGTCTCCAATGATCCTACGGGCCCTTTTCATACACCTGTCCTTGTAAATGCCCTGAATCATGGGAAGTTCACAACGACAGATGCACTGGGCTGTCCACACCACTCTCTGCAGAGTCCTGTGATTGAGGGAAGTACAGATTCCATACCAGGCAGTGATACAGCCAGTCAGGATGCTCTCAATTGTGCCCCTGTAGAAAGTTCTGAGGATTTGGGGGCCCACACCAAACCTCCTCAACCGCCTGAGGTGAAAGAGGCGTTGTTGTACCTTTATCACCACACAGCTGGTGTGTACAGACAACGTGAGGTCCTCGGTGATGTGGATGCCGAGGAACTTAAAGCTATTTACCCTCTCAACCCCAGATCCATTGATGTCAATAGGGGCGAGCCTGTCTCCATTTCTCCTGTAATCCACAGCCAGCTCTTTTGTTCTTGCGACATTGAGGGAGAGGTTGTTTTCTTAAGACCACTGTGTCAGAGAGATGATACATATTGGTACCAACGACAGAGGCAGAAAAAGGAAGGAGGTCCTGGAAAAAAATTCAGGTTGAAAGCTGAGAACTAGGACATCAAGGGTGCTAATCTCGGGATTGATGCCTGTGCCACTTGACATGAAGATAGGAATAGAATGAGTTGACGGATAAATGTGTGGGTTACGAATTGGAGCAGGGGCAGGGATTCAGATTTCTGGCTAATTGGGAACTCTTCTGGGGCAGGAGACCTGTATAAAAGGGAAAGGTTGCACTTTGATCCGAGGGGGACCAATATTGTTGTGGGCAGGCTTACTGGAGCTGCTGAGGGTGGATACACTAATATGGCGTGGGGTGGGGGGTGGTGTGGGAACCAGGCTGAGATAGCTGGGGATGAGCCAGCAGCTTTACAAGTAGATGATGATGTGTGTAACATGAATGTAAAGGAGGACAAGCCCAAGGATTGGGTACGAATGCAGACAGAGCAAAGAGCTAAATTGTCCCACAGAAGCAAAATTCAAAAGGGTGAAGAATGCAGGACTGAAGTCGCTTTCTTTAAATCCGCGTAGCATTCAAATAAGGTGGATGAACTCGTGGCACAATTAGAGATTCGTCGGTATGATATTGTGGGAATTGTCGTGGCTCAAAGCAAACCATAGCGTGGAGCTTAACATCAAAGGATATGCTTTGCATTGAAAAGAAGACAGGAAGGTATTGGCTGTGGTGTGGCTGTTTCGGGAAGAGATGGAATGACATCCTGAGAAAGAGAACACATGGGGTCAGGGAATGTTGAATCTTTGTGGGTGAAGTTAAGAGATTGCAGGGGTAAAAAACACACAGTGGGAAATCATGTATAAGCCTCAGAATAGTATCCAAGATGTGGGATTGGGATTGCAAAGCGAGCCAGAAAAAGGCATGTAATAAGGGTATGTGCCTTAAAGGGGTCTTCAATATGCAGGAGGATTGCAGAAAGCTTGTGCTTGGGCCTATTCGGGGAAAAGCTATCTTAGATTGGGTGTTGTGTAATGACCTAGATCATACCATGATTGAATTTGTACTGAATTGAATCGACTTTATTACTTACATCCTTCGTATACATGATGAGTAAAAATCTTTATGTTGTGTCTTCATCTAAATGTGCAATTTATAGTACTTTGTAATAAATAGTATGTACAACAGGATAGTCAATATAACATAGAAATACAATTCTGTCAGCGTGAATTAATCAGATTGATGGCCTGGTGGCAAAAGCTGTCCCGAAGCCTGTTGGTCCTGGCTTTTATGCTGCGTACCGTTTCACGGATGGTAGCAGCTGGAGCAGTTTGTGATTGGGGTGACTCGGGTCCCCAGTGATCCATCGGGTCCCTTTTACACAGATGTCTTGGTGGATATCATGAAT
The DNA here is from genome assembly GCF_030144855.1 of Hypanus sabinus. Lineage (NCBI taxonomy): Eukaryota > Metazoa > Chordata > Chondrichthyes > Myliobatiformes > Dasyatidae > Hypanus > Hypanus sabinus. The sequence continues at coordinate 2,584,172 of NC_082737.1, read as the reverse complement.
AGTGGGAAGTTCACAACTGCAGATGCGCTGGGTTCTCTGCACTACCTTCTGCAGAGTCCTGCGATTTGGGGAAGTACCGTTCCCATACCAGGCAGTGATGCAGTCAGTCAGGATGCTCTCAATTGCGTCCGTGTAAAAATTTCTTAGGATTTGAGGGCCTTTATCAACCTTCTGGTAGAAAGAAGCACTGTTGAGCCTTTTTCACCACATAGCCGGTATTTACAGCCCACGTGAGATCCTCAATGATGTGTATACCGAGGAACTTAAAGCTGTTCACCCTTTCCTTCCCAGATCCATTGATGTCCATAGGGGTTAGCTTGTCTCCATGTCTCCTGTAGTCCAGAACCAGCTCGTTTGTGTTTGTGACATTGAGGGAGATATGGTTTTTTGACACTACAATGTCAGGGTGATGACTTCTTCTCAGTAGGCTGTTTCGTTATTATTTGAAATTTGGCCAATCAATATATTATCGTCGGAAAATTTAATTAGTGGATTAGAGCTGTGGGTGGCAACACAGTCATGGGTATACAGAGAGTATGGAGGGGGCTTAGGACACAGCATTGAGGGCACAGGTGTAGAGCGTCAGAGGGTCACAGGTGAGGGAGCCCACTCTTACCACCTGCCGGAGATGTGACAGGATCTAGCTACACAAGTGTAGAGCTGGGGCTATTGCTTCATCTGTTGATCGGTTTGTCGGTAGTATGGGTTTGAGTGGGATCCGGGATCAGCCATGATGTAATGACGGACCAGACTCAATGGGCTGAATGGCTCATTTCTGCTCGTTATTTTTGGTCTCATGGTCTAATCCCACGTTATTAAGGCGGTTCAGACTAAGCACTATTCCCTACACAGAAACCGTACTGTTGCACAGACCGTCAGGAGTTATAAGTTTCTGGGTGTGCACATATAGACGATCTGATCGAAACACTACTACTCTTAAGAAAGAACCGCAGCATCTGTACATCCGGAGGAGATTACGGCGAGCACACTCCGCCCCATTCTAGCCAATGTTTACATAAGCACAATTGAACGTGTTCTGACCTGTCGCATCACCGTCTGGTAGGGGTAATGCAAGGCATCTAACCCGTAAGACTGTACAAAGGACGATGAGGACTGCTGAGGGGATCATTGACCTCTCATTTCCACCCTTCTGAGATATTTATCAGGAGTGCTGTATATGTAGGGCCCTTAGCATTTTCAATACCACATCTTTGACCTTCACCACTACTGCGCACCCCCCCCCACATCAGGTAGGGGTCCCACAGCATTATAACCAGGACAGTGAGGACGGGATGCAACTTGAACCCCGTCCAGTGAGACTACTAAACTCCCCACTACCACCCAGGTCTCATCACGTATGTAGCAAAAGTAGCGTTATACTGTTTACTTTATAATTTGTGTCGTAAACGCCCCTTACATTGAATGTCAGTTTTTTAGAAAATATTGTATTAGTTGTTAATACAAAAATATACTTGAACAATGGTGAACTTGAACCTGAATTTGAGAAAGAGAAATTGCTCATCAGTCTGGCCTATCATTCTATTTCTGACTTTGAGAGATGTTTCATGGGATTGAATCAATAGATCACTAGCATTGAGGGCCTGCTTCTTATCGACTTCCCTAATTCCTAAACTCGGTCTGCACGAGTGTACAAATTTCGTTGGTAGCATGATTTATTACCACTAATGGCTGTTCCTCGAATATGTTCCATAGCCACTCAGGGATGTCCTTGATCCTGACACTTGGAGGGCAATGTCGAGCCAGTTTAACTGCACACTCATCCACTGAAACACAAAGCCATTCATGGAGCAGAGGGCAGACTCCTTGGAAATAATATCCAGGCAACAGATTTGAAGCAGGCATCAAAATAAGGATCAGGTTTTGTGCTGTCTTTACGACAGTTATTTAGTTTATAATATTTTCGCTTAGTAATTCATTCGATAGTATTTTCTAGTTAGAATTAGAAGTGTTTAAAGTATATTCATTGCATGTGAAATATATCGGCATGCGATGACGTCACATCCGGTTTCGCCGCGTCTTGTGGGAAAATACCGGTTTGAAATTAGCGCGAGGGTGGGGGCTTACCACGAGGCTCACCTGGGCAGAAGTTGTTTTGCAGGCATGAGAAATCACAGTGAGAGCAACGCTTTTTCACCATATGTTAATGTGAAGAGTGAACAGTAAATGGTTAATCTTACTGCGATCTGGTTCTCATTGGCTGTGGTTTATCTCGACGTTGAATTCGACGTTATCAGTTACACGCGAAGGAGAACGTTACAGTGAAAAAGCGGCATTATCAGGTGTTTCAAGTGCTGCAATGTCAGCTCAATCCAGCATCAAGTCGACGCCGCCCAGCGACAAGGGCAGTAAACCGACATCAAGTAAGCCCACCCAGGCGTTATCAGGTGTTCCAAGTGCTGCAATGTCAGCTCGATCCGGGATCAAGTCGATGGCGCCCAGCGACAAGGGCAGTAAACCGACATCAAGTAAGTCCACCCAGGCAAGAGCCAAGGCAGAAGCCGCCAAGGTGCGACTGCGTTACGCCAGACAAGAAGCAGTTTTGAAAATGAAACTGGCCAGCAGAGAAGCCGAAATCCAGAAAGAAAGGGCCGCCAGACAAAGAGAAGAGGCTGCCAGAGAAACCGAAATCCAGAAAGAAAGGGCCGCCAGACAAAGAGAAGAGGCTGCCAGAGAAGCCGAAATCCAGAAAGAAGGAGCCGCCAGACAAAGAGAAGAGGCTGCCAGAGAAGCCGAAATCCAGAAAGAAAGGGCCGCCAGACAAAGAGAAGAGGCTGCCAGAGAAGCCGAAATCCAGAAAGAAAGGGCCGCCAGAGAAGCCGAAAAGGCTGCCAGACAAAGAGAAGAGGCTGCCAGAGAAGCCGAAACCCAGTTGGAAATGGCAAAAATATCGACAGAGTTGCAAGTGCTGCAGCTAGAAAGAGAAGAAGAAGCTGCCATGGCGGAAGCAGAGTACATAGAAGAAGCTGAAGGGTCGCGTGATCTGACCGAAGCAAGATCTACTTTAGAAAGGACCAGACTGGAACGCACAAGCGACTATGTACAGTCTCAAATAGACAGGCAGGCCCGTCTCCCCTCTCCATACGTATTCGATAACTTCCCCAGCTACGAGGAACCTCAGAGAGTCACGATTGCATCACATCCATACGAGGAAGGAAATTTACCCTCACGGCTCCGTGATGAAGTCAAGAATGAAAGAACCGACAACGCTCCTTCACCCCCACAACAGGACGGCGGGGAGGGAGAGGTTCACTCCAGGACAACAATTGTCAGCTCGAACTGTACAGAAGTTTGCGGTCAAACTCAGTCAAGCCGTTCTTGTTCCAAGATCTGCCTCACTGAGGTGTACCCTGAAGAAGCACAACAAGACATTACCAAGCGTAAAGTAACCGACGAGACGCTAGGTCAGTCAGTTTTCGTTCAAACCGAGCACGGAAACAAACTTGCACAATCAGCTCAAGATACCATTTCTTTAAAACCCAAAGACACCAAGGTCTTCAGAGATGAAGCAAATAATGGGGTTGCCCCATTGCCTTTCAGAGAACCACGCCAGCGCTCACCAGATAACAAAGAGCAGGCAGTCAAACGGTTCACGTCCTTACGGAAAACCCGGAAAAGGAAACCTGAGATACAGCAACGCACCCGATTGGCCCACGAGGTACTGTGCACCCTAATGGCAGAGGTCACAGCCATTATAAACGCACAATCATTCCTACCTGTGTCTTCTGACCCAGAAAACCCCTTTATACTTTCGCCATCAACGCTCCATACGCAGAAGGCAGGAGCACCTCCTCCACCAGGAGACTTCTCAGACAAGGATTTGTACACAAAGCAATGGAGACAAGTCCAGGCTCTGGCAAATTAGTTCTGGCCTCGCTGGAGACAAAAATATCTACCTTTGTTGCAACAGAGACAAAAGTGGACAGAACCCCACAGGAATCTTCAAGTTGGAGACAGTTCTGCTCAGGGACAAGCAGATCACCCGCAACAGCTGGCCAATGGCCAGAATCACTGCTACATTCCCTAGCGAGGATGGACATGCCAGGAAGATCGAATTGAAGACTACCGACCAAGGCGATGTGAAAATTTACCAAAGGCCAGTTACAGAAGTTATTCTACTTCTATCCAATGACTGATTAAGAGACTAAGTTTGTACTCTGCTCATTGTGACCTTACGAAGGTCAAGCGGGGAGTGTGCTGTCTTTACGACAGTTATTTAGTTTATAATATTTTCGCTTAGTAATTCATTCGATATGTAACCCCCTGGGTCGCCTCAGGCTCGCTCAGCTCATTCTTGTCTAGGGGGAGCAGCCTTCAGCCCCGCCAAACTGGGTAATCAGCTGGTGTGGATGCTGTGTGATGTCCCCGCCTCACCCAAAAACAGACAGTACACCATATGCGATTAAATGAGTACAATTTATAAAGGTTACTATAACTAAGTGATTAATAACGATACAGTATATATGAAGAGAAAATTAAAGGCGCCAAACTTATCAAAGTCCAAACCACTTCGTGCACAGCCTTTGGAGCTCAATTTCTGAAGTCTTCTGGCCACCATTCGATCCCCTCCGAACTCCACGACTCGCAGCTCAGGACCCTCCGAACTCCTCGGACTCTCCAAACAGCTCAGGACCCTCCGAGTGGTCAACCAAGCACATCTAGCTTCATCCCCCCCCCCCCGTCCTCGGAGAATCTCCCGGCCTCGGACCCCCCTTTGGGGTCCGATCCTCGCCCAGCTTAGAGCATTGCGTCCTCTCTCTCGACCCCCTCGCGCCGATCTGATCTGCCCAAAAGCCCGTCAACAAAAGCTTACAGACTCAGAAGAAAGAACATTAATCCCCATTTGGTTTACAAAGGAATACCATTCTCTTTATCAGTAAATTAGCATTCCTGCTAGTTAACAAAAAAGAAGAAACCCTCTTTACAGATAGTATTTTCTAGTTAGAATTAGAAGTGTTTAAAGTATATTCATTGCATGTAAAATATATCGGCGCGCGATGACGTCACATCCGGTTTCGCCGCGTCTTGTGGGAAAATACCGGTTTGAAATTAGCGCGAGGGTGGGGGCTTACCACGAGGCTCACCTGAGCAGAAGTTGTTTTGCAGGCATGAGAAATCACAGTGAGAGCAACGCTGTAAGTTAATAGATAATCGATATATTGAACTAAGATGTTAATGCCGATCCTGTTAGAAGTAACGACGGTAGATAATGTTTATGCTTTCGTTAGTTAAAGAGTCGCGGATAGTTTGCATGGAAGTGTATTTAAAGTAGTCAATGGAGCAGGTAAACTCTCCCTGTATACTGCACCTTAGTGTAATGTAGTTATAGTCACCTTTGCAAGTATTTACACTTGAAATGTGATATTAAGGAAGGAACAAATACTGTATCAATCTTGTATTGTTTTATCAACAGTTTTCACCATATGTTAATGCGAAGAGTGAACAGTAAATGGTTAATCTTACTGCGATCTGGTTCTTATTAACTGGTTTATCTCGACGTTAAATTCGACGTTATCAGTACACGCGAAGGAGAACGTTACAGGTTTATTATCCATTGCATATTTTGTCAATTTTGTTTTATTGCAGAAGCGGTACAGGACAAGTCATGAAATGGAAGTACTTTCTGTTAGAAAGGGAAATAAACAGTGCGAAAGACTGAGAAAGAGGCAGGGTTTATGGGTTCACTGTCCGCTCAGAAATCGGATATTCGAGGGGAAGAAACTGCTTGCAAACTTCAGTATGGATCTTCAGGCTACAGTGTCTCCTTTCCGATGATACTAAGTAGAAGAAGCTATACACACACACACACACACACACACACACACACATAGTTATCTTGTGACTATCACATGACCATGATGCAATTGAGTATCTGGTGAGCGTGATATAATGGTCTTGTAATGGTGGAGTAATGTAAGTTCCCGCCAGTGAGAGGTTTTCAACAGGAATAAAACGGGGAAAGCCTGCTGTGACGCAGGAGTTTTTGTTTGGATGTAGTTTAAGTCGTCCGTTACTCAGTTATGCTGCGTATTTGTTTTCATGACGCAGTTTTGTTTTAAAGTGGAGTTTTGATTCTTACTGTAAGGTGCATTGTCGTTATGCCGGCAGTTTTGAAAATCACTGCCAGTTATATTTGATGGATCTTCGATTTAAGTTTAAAGTCTAAGTATTGGAGAGTGAAAGTTTATCGAGGTACGGAAACCCGAAGGATCGAGTGAAATTGGTGTCGTCAATGGTAATACAGGATCAATCTTATTGAATCCTCGTTCAAAGAGAGAGTAACCTGCATCCGACATAGCCCCTGCATTGTGAAAACAGAATATTAACCGTCGAGGAAAAAGCTCAGTTCCTTTAAGCCGTTTTAATTTCCTTCATCGTGAATCCATTGGGCGAGACATATTTCGGTTGGGATCAGCAGTAACATCACGTTGTTGAGGAATTCGTTACTTCAGGAAAGTCTCTCCTAATTGACTGTGTAAATCATTGCACTTTTGCATTTATCACTTTTAAGAACTCTGTTCGCATTTATCGCTATTAGAACTGTGTTTGCATTATCGCTTTAAGAACTGTTCCAGTTGCCGTATCGCCGTTAACTTCACGTTAAGTTAGTCGTTTGTTTACTTTTCATTTTTATTGAGCAGTATTTAATGTGTTTTATTTGTTTACAAAAAACCTGCCTCAATTCCAAATTCATTGTTGCTGTATCATAACAATATATATATGGGACTTCATTAAGTAGACCTTACACCTGATCCTTAATGCAAATATCTAATCGGCCAATCATGTGGCAACTCAATGCATAAAGTCATCCCGACATGGTGAAGACTCCCCATGGCTGTTCAAACCAAACATCAGAATGGGGAAGAAATGTTAGCTCAGTGACTTTCACCGTGGAATGATGGTGGGTGCCAGACGGGGAGAACCTGCTGATCTCCCGGGATTTTCACGGACAGCTGTCTCAAGGATTTGCAGAGAATGGGGCAGGAAGAAAAAACATCTAGTGGGCGGCAGTCGTGTGTTCATATTGACAGAAAAACGACAGTAATTAAATAACCCCGCGTTACAACGTTCTGATCATATTGCTACAGGTAACGGCAATGCACCGTGGTATAATTCTCCTGTGCTCCAAACCCGTGGTGTACAATTGGTTGGCATTGTTGACACACGACTTCGTAGCCTTTTGATGGAGAGGAACGCCCAACCCAATGCTGCCAACCTCGGGAATGAGTTAACTTCCCTTTGTTGTAATGCCAGATGTCAGAGCTTTCCCATCAGGATGCACCCCGCCACAGTTATTTCTCAGTAACCAATATAATTTCTTTCATAGCAGTTTATTCCATCTGGTGCACCGACCACGCAATATATTTGGAAAATAAACATTACCTCTGATTAATCTACAAATCATCGTGTTTTCCAGTGTGAAAACCCACGACGTCAAGAGGAGAAGGGCATAGCTCTCTATAGAGCAACGATTCCCAACCTTTTTCGTGCCAAGGATCCTTAGTATAAACCGAAAGGTCGTGGGCCGCAGATTTGGAACCCTTGATATATGTTGCATATTTGGACTTTCAAAAGCCCTTTGACAAGATGCCACACATGAGGCTGCTTACCCTGGGCTCTACCGTGGCATTACAGGAAAGCTACTGGCATGGTTAGAGTACTAGCTGACTGGTAGGAGGCAATGAGTGGGAATAAATTGAACTTTTTCTGGTTGGCTTCCAGTGATCAGTGGTGTTCCACAGGGGTCCGTGTTGGGACCACATCGTTTTATGCTCTGTCTATTAATGATTTGGATGATGGGAATGATTACTTTGTTGCCACTTTGCAGATGATACCAAGATTGGTAGCGGGGGTGGGGGTGGGGGTGCAGGCAGTGTTGAAGAAACTGGTAGGCCAGAGACCCAGAGTCGTGCTAATTTAGTATACATCTTCTTTGCCTATATCTGAGAAATAAAGATGACTATAGACTCTTGCAGGGCAAAACTCGTGATAAAATATGCAATACAGGAATCAGTCGAAGTAACTGCCGGTCCATCTTGTCAAGCGTACCAGGAAAATACGACTCATATTAATTTCCCTGCACAGCTTCAGTATTCTTAGATTGCAGCTATTCATTTGAATGAACTGAATGACCGAGTCTCACTGGGATCCCAGAGCGGTGAATGTCAAATCTACCTTTATCCCTACCTGGGAAGCATAGGTTATTACCTTAGAATTCCCGGCCATGCACGGCGAGGTATGATTTTTACTTGTTTCAACGATGAACCTCATTCAGTTTGATTGCAATGGACATGTGACGCTGATTTTCTATCAAGGTTCTACACAGGAATCTTGCAGGCATTTAGTCTGTATTCGTAAAGCACCTTGCGACTAATAGAGCACTCACTGGTGAAGATTTTGTGCAATTGAACAATATCATTACTTGTGCCTTTGAAAGACATAATGACCTGTACCACAGACCCGTTTGCAATTTTTCAACTGAAATCAGTTTGGGGATATAATTATTGTGAAAAGCCCCGGAATTACTTGTAGAACCATTTCACCATGGTATTAATGTAGTTCAGATCCTGTTGCCCACATGGCGGCGATAGTGGAAGAGGGCGGATTTAGTCCCAGCAATGAGGAAACATCAGTGACGCGTCCCTGTTTTGCCAGTACCAGCAAGGATGTCTGCAGATGGTACAGGATGTGCAACTCCTCCCCGCAGTACAAACAAGGGTATCCATATTCATATCAAACGTGTGCCAAGCAAGTAGAGTGTTTTGCCCAGAAAGGCGACGAGCGCTGAGGGAATTGTTTGCATGGGATTTACCGAAGTAATGGAGCATAAATATACAAATGGTGGAAAGGGCGGCTAGAGCATCAACTCGAGCAGCATCTATTGTGGATGCCATGTCTGATCCTTTTGCTATCTGATATTCCAGGCAGGCGGTCACTGTTACTGTGGGATCAGACACATCTCTCTCAACTACTGTGGGTGCAGAGTTACTAAGTTCAGACATTTGCAGATCAATTTGCGAAATCAATAACAGTTTGTGGATAACTTTCTCCACTCGGTGTTTGGTAAAAGCTGGACAATATTTTCGGATTATAAATGCATTGAACCCATGTTCGATGGTATTATGGGACGGTAGCTCAATGGTCATTAGAGATGTAAGCTTTCAGAGGATCAGGACTTCGATGTGGTTGGGGGAAAGAATGTCAGCAATTGGAGCCCGGGCTACATAGAGCGCGTTTGCCTCCAGTATGTTATCATGAAGTAGGTTTATGAGTGATCAGAAGTAGTGAGGTGACCGTATTTTTCAGCAGAGCTTTCACCTGCTTCCTGAACTTGGATTGAGTCACCGCATAAATAAATGTGTTGGTGCAGCAGCTGAAATTCTGCAGCAGAGTGCCCATATGCAAAAAGATAAACTCGGCGTCAGTCCACTCCAGTCCTGTGATCTGATAATAGATGAAGAATAGAACGCTCGTTAGCCACAGGAGGATGAAGCTGCCGGAGAGAGTGAAAAGCAAAACCACTGACCTCCTCCTGCTCTCCATCTCTGGGTCACTGTGGTTCTCCCCCTTGCTCTGCCCCCTCAGACCCTTACGGACGCGACTGGCCACTAAAATATGCCTCACTGTTAGAGCGTTCAAGAGCAGAATTACAGAGAAAGGAAGTAAGGGAGTTAACACCGTATCGAACCAGTCGAATCCCACCCATCCAGGTTCGGTGAAGTAACTTGGTTTCCATCGACAGAACCACGGTATATCGTCAATGATCTCTCTCGGTCCATAGGCAAAGTAGAATGGAATGCTTTTCAGAGTGAGGAAAGTGCCGGCTGTTACCAGAATCACAGTTGCAGTTCTACCGGTGCAATATGTTATCTTCAGCTTCTGACAACAAATGGTGACATATCGGTCAAAGGTGAAAGTGACCGTGAACCAGACAGACCAGTCCGTGGCCGCACGAGGTAGTATGCGGATGATAATGCACACTGGTGTGATGTCCAGGAAACTGACTGGGAAATAATAGTAATTAATCTGAAGCAAAATGACCTCAGTGATAATCACGAGCAGATCCGCCGTTGCCATGGCTACCAGGTATCGAGTGGTGCAGGTGGAGAGGCCGCACTTCCCACGTGACAGTATCAAAATCGCTACTAAGTTCACTGGAGAAAATGCAAATTTACAAATATAAGTTTTGCAATTCTGTCAGTAATAATAATAATAATAATAACAATAACAATAATAATAATAATAATAATGAGATGAGTAGAGAAATTACAACAAGGCCCTTTCTCCTTGAAGTGACTGAGGACGAGAGGTGTATAAGATGATGCGAGGCATTGGTCGGATGGATAGTCAGAGGCTTTTCCCCAGGGCTGAAATGGTTAAGGCGAGAGGGTACAGTTTTCAGGTGCTTGGAAGTAGGTACAGAGGAGATATTAGGGGTAAGTATTTTACGCATTGAGAGGAATGGGCTGCCGGCGACGGTGGAGGAGGCGGATACGATAGGGCCTTTTAAGAGACTACTGGATAGGATACATGGAGCTCAGAAATATAGAGGATTATGGTACCCTAGGTAATTGCTACAGTAAGAATATGTTCGGCACAGCATTGTGGGCCGAAGTGTCTGTACTGCGCTGTAGGTTTTCTATGTTTCTATTATTAATAAAAGTCGCTATAAAATAGCATTTAACAATTAGGCGAACAACGCTCAACTCATGTTAATCACCAGAAAGTCGGAGTACTAAACATTATTAGGATAGTCTGAAAGTTCCTAGCATATGAGAAGTAAATGTGGTTGCCTATGCCCGCCCCTGAGGTTTTACCAGCTTGAGCTGAGAAAAAAAAAATCGCAAAATTAGTTCCAGATTTTATAAAACACTACGCACACTCGGAAGAACTAACATTTGCAATACCTAGGACAGAGGAGAGAAGAGGAATAACAGGCATTAAAAGTTACAGAACAGCCAGATAAAACTTCTAAGGATATACGTTCATCAACTGAAACGGGATTCAGCCCTCTACGCTAGCATATGCAATTCTGTTACACACAGTTTAGTACACACCACTAAACTTAAATGAGAGCACAACCCAGAGAAATGAAGGAATTATCACAATTGAAGTAACGTTTAACCACCACTGGAAGAGCAGGAATCGCCTTGGAAGTCATCCCCACCATCTGAGCAGAGTAGATGTTGACAAGGCAGCATCAAACGACTGACTCAGAGTTGAAGGCCTCCTCCCAGAAACAGCAGGTTCCATAAGACAACATAGAACGGGTGGTTAAGGCATATATATGTATGTATGCATATATATGTATGTATGTATGTATGTGTGTGTGTGTGTGTGTGTGTGTGTGTGTGTGTGTGTGTGTGTGTGTGTGTGTGTGTGTGTGTGTGTGTGTGTGAAAAATACAAAATAAAAGGCCATCAAATTTACTACGATAAATGCAGAAAAACCCAAGAGAAGGCAGAAACAATCCAGCACATTACAGTATCCTGTAGCAGTTCAACTCAGTCTGATTACTCACTAAGGCACAATCAGATGGTAATGATAATTTTGCTTTGAAATATAAGCTCATGAAGGAAAAACATGCATTACTATAAATACAGACCTGATCCAGTTTTAGAATCAGAGTCCCACAAAATTAATAATGACCAATCCGTTATGACAGGTAGGGCAAGCTATAATAACCGTCCCGATATAACAGGATAAACAAGGAGGAACAACTTCGTTAGTAGATACAACCATTGCAATCACACCTAACTTACAGAAATAGGTGCAAGCTGGTGTTCAAGAGCAAACTGAAAGAGTATGGAACATTGAAAGGTGTATAAATTTTCCCTATAGTAATATCCCCAATTGGTATAATCCCAAAGGCACTACACAATAGCATTAAACAATTAGGACGCAGCAACAATATCTATGTAAATCTCCAGAAAGCCGCAATACTAAAGAACAGAGGGATAGTCCGAAAGTTTCTAGCAACCGAGCAATGCGTGAATTGTTTATGCCCATACCTCAGCTTGAGCTGACAGAACAAAAAAAAAAGACTTCCGTTGTCTTCCTGTTGTCCAGTTCCAAGGTGAAATAGAACCACGGTTGTACGGTGGAAAGTCATGAATACACTATGACCGTTTCGCTGAACACCTATGCTCTGTCCGCCAGAAAAAGCAGGATCTCAATGGCCACACGTTTTAATTCCACGTCCCATTCCCATTCTGATATGTCTCTCCATGGCCTCCTCTACTGTCACGATGAAGCCACACTCAGTTTTCAGGAACAACACCTTACATACCGTTTGGGTAGCCTCCGACCTGATGGCATGGATATTGACTTCTCTAACTTCTGTTAATGCCCCTCCTCCCCTTCTTACCCATCCCTGATTTATTTATTTCCCACCCCCTCCTTTTTTCTCTCTCTGCCCGTCACTCTTTTCCTGTTCTCCATCTCCCTCTGGTGTTCCCCTCCCCCTTTCTTTCTCCCCAGGCCTCCCGTCCCATGATCCTTTCCCTTCTCCAGCTCTGTATACCTTTTATCAATCACCTTTCCAACTCTTAGCTGCACCCCACCCCTCCGGTCTTCTATCATTTCGCATTTCCCCCTCCTACTTTCAAATCACTTACTATCTTTCCTTTCAGTTCGTCCTGACGAAGGGTCTCGGCCCGATACGTCGACAATGCTTCTTCCTATAGATGCTGCCTGGCCTGCTGTGTTCCACCAGTATCTTGTGTGTGTTGTTTGAATTTCCAGTATCTGCAGATTTCCCTGTGTTTACTATTAGCCTAAGGTCCGGTTTGCCCTCTCCGAGTCTGCAGTCCACCACCAGTCTCCGATGATTCAACTTAGCTGATTTGGAGTTGATGTTGTTGCATATGACGGGATACACTTGACCAAGAAATCACGAAGAATGTACCAGACAAGAATTATACTGAATGACGGACAGAGTAAAGCATAACCACCAGTACCCATAGAAGGTGTAACTCTAAAATGGCAAAGGATCTCGTTTGCATAGGTCTACTGGTTGGTTCCTTTGACAGATTGCAGTCATTGAAGCATAAGACCATAAGATATTGGAGCAGATTTAGTGCACCCGTACCATCGAGACTACACAGCCATTTGTCGTGGCTGATCTATTTCCCGGTCAACCCATTCTCTGTCTTCTTCCCGTAAACTTTCACGTCTTCACTAATCAAGAACCCATCAACCTCCGCCTTAAATACACCCAGTGGCTTGGCCTCCTTTGCAACCTCTTGTAACCCATTGCACAGATTTCTCAGCTTCCTGCTAAATGGATGTCCCACTAGTCTGAGGTTGTGTCACCTGGTTATGCCTTTCGAGTATAGGATACATCCCCTCCACATCCACTCTAAATCAGCCTATCAGCATTCGATAGGTTTCAGCGAGAGGCCTTCATCATTACGGACCCTTATCACCCAGGACACGCCCTCTTCTCACTGCTACCGCCAGGAAGAAGGTACAGAAGCCTGAAGGCGCACACTCAACGATTCAGCAACAGACCTCCCCTCTGCCACCCGATTTCCGAACAGACATTGAACCCATGAACACTACCTCTCATCCTTTTTAGTTCTATTATTCACACTACTTAACTCTTTAATATATATCTGTAATATATAAATGTAGATTTACTACAATGTTACCTGGGTTTCAGCACCTAACTTACCGAGAAAGGTTGAATTAGTTACGTCTTTATTCTTTGGACTGTAGAAGGCTGACTGGGGACTTGATAGAGGTACTTAAAATTATGAGGGCCATAGATAGAGTTGACGTGGATAGGTTTTTTCCATTGAGAGTAGGGGGGATTTAAACAAAAGGACATGAGTTGAGAGTTAAAGGGCAAAAGTTTAGGGATAAAACGAGGGGGAATTTCTTTACTCAGAGAGTGGTAACTGTGAGGAACGAGATTCCAGTAGAAGTGGTAGAGGCAGGTTTGATATTGTCCTTTAAAAATGAATTGCACAACTGCCTCAATGTTAACAAATTTCACGACATAATGTATACTTGTGAGATTAAATCTGATTCCGGTTCTAAATCCGATTCAGATTCTGAGTGAAGGCCCAGGGCCATTAAACGCTCCTGGGACAGTATGATGCGCCTTGCATGTCCGGAATCATTTTCGCGACCCTTCTTTCAATGCTCTTCACACATTCGTAGATAAAATGCCAAATATCACTCACAGTACTGCAAATGAGGCCACACCCGTGCCCCATGAAGCGTTAGCATTACATCCTTATTTCTATAACCTTCTCTCGAAATGCATGTTAAGATTGCATTCACCTTCCTCACCACCGACTCAACCAGCACGATAACCTTCAGGAACTGCTGCACGAGACATCCCAAGTCCCTCTGCACCGCAGATATTTGGAATTTTTCCCAGTTTAAAAAATAAACTACATTTAGTTTAAAAAATTAAAAAAACAAACAACATTTTTCCCAGTTTAAAAAACAAACTGGATCATTGGGACCTCTTCTGGGGCAGGCGTGACCTGTTCAAGAAGGACGGGTTACACTTTAATCCTGGGGGGACCAATATCCTAGCGGGGAGGTTTGCTAGGGCTACAGGGCAGACTTTAAACTAATAAGATGGGGGGGGGGCGGGAATCAATTTGAGGAAACTATGGGAGAGGAGGTTAGTTCACAAGTAGAGCAAGTAAGTAGACAGTGTGTGAGGGAGGAAAGGCAGGTGATGGAGAAGGGATGCGCTCAGCCCGAAGATGTAGGGGAGAAGAAAGAAAAGGATAATAAATTTGAATGCATTGTTAGGGATGAAAAGAGAGGAGGAGGTGGAGAGTATCTTAAATGTATCTATTTAAATGCTAGGAGCATTGTAAGAAAGGTGGATGAGCTTAAAGTGTGGATTGATACCTGGAATTATGATGTTGTAGCTATTAGTGAAACATGGTTGCAGGAAGGGTGTGATTGGCAACTAAATATTCCTGGACTAGGTTGCTTCAGGTGTGATAGAGTAGGAGGGGCCAGAGGAGGAGGTGTTGCATTGCTTGTCTGAGAAAATCTTATGGCGGTGCTTTGGAAGGATAGATTAGAGAGCTCCTCTAGAGAGGCTATTTGGGTAGAATTGAGGAATGGGAAATGTGTAGTAACACTGATAGGAGTGTATTATAGGCCACCTAATGGGGAGCGTGAGTAGGAAGAGCAAATGTGTAAGGAGATAGCAGATATTTGTAGTAAACACAAGGTGGTGATTGTGGGAGATTTTAAATTTCCACACGTAGACTGGGAAGCTCATTTTGTAAAAGGGCTGGATGGTTTAGAGTTTGTGAAATGTGTGCAGGATAGTTTTTTGCAACAATACATAGAAGTACCGTCTGGAGATGGGGTAGTGTTGGATCTCCTGTTAGGGAATGCGATAGGTCAGCTGACAGATGTATGTGTTGGAGAGCACTTCGGGTCCAGTGATCACAATAGCATTAGCTTCAATATAATTATGGAGAAGGACAGGACAGGACCTAGAGTTGAGATTTTTGATTGGAGAAAGGCTAACTTTGAGGGGATGCGAAGGGATTTAGAGACAGTGGATTGGGTCAAGTTGTTTTATGGTAAGGATGTAATAGAGAAATGGAGGCGATTTAAGGGTGAAATTATGAGGGTACAGAATTTTTATGTTCCTGTTAGGTTGAAAGGAAAGGTTAAAGGTTTGAAAGCACCATGGTTTTCAAGGGATATTAGAAATTTGGTTCGGGAAAAGAGGGATGTCTACAATAGATATAGGCAGCATGGAGTAAAGGAATTGCTCGAGGAATATAAAGAATGTAAAAGGAATCTTAAGAAAGAGATTAGAAAAGCTAAAAGAAGATACGAGGTTGGTTTGGCAAATAAGGTGAAAGTAAATCCGAAAGGTTTCCAGAGTTATATTATAAGCAAGAGGATAGAGAGGGATAAAATTGGCCCCTTAGAGAATCAGAGTGGTCAGCTATGTGTGGAGCCGAGGGAGATGGGAGAGATTTTGAACGATTTCTTCTCTTCGGTATTCACTGAGGAGAAGGATATTGAATTGTGTAAGGTGTGGGAAACAAGTAAGGAAGTTATTGAACCTATGACAATTAAAGAGGTGGAAGTACTGGCGCTTTTAATAAATTTAAAAGTGGATAAATCTCCGGATCCTGATAGGATATTCCCCAGGACCTTGAGGGAGGTTTGTGTAGAAATAGCAGGAGCTCTGACGGAGATCTTTAAGATGTCATTAGAAACGGGGATTGTGCCGG
Source organism: Hypanus sabinus (assembly GCF_030144855.1). Lineage (NCBI taxonomy): Eukaryota > Metazoa > Chordata > Chondrichthyes > Myliobatiformes > Dasyatidae > Hypanus > Hypanus sabinus. The sequence goes on along the minus strand of NC_082737.1, from coordinate 2,567,919 downwards.
AAGATTGGCGTATTGCTCATGTGGTTCCATTGTTTAAAAAGGGTTCTAGAAGTAAGCCTAGCAATTATAGACCTGTCAGTTTGACATCAGTGGTGGGTAAATTAATGGAAAGTATTCTTAGAGATAGTATTAATAATTATCTGGATAGACAGGATCTGATTAGGAGTAGCCAGCATGGATTTGTGCGTGGAAGGTAGAGAGTAGTGGTGGATAATTGTTTATCGGGATGGAGGCCAGTGACTAGCGGGGTGCCTCAGGGATCTGATTTGGGCCAAATGTTGTTTGTAATATACATAAATGATCTGGATGATGGGGTGGTAAATTGGATTAGTAAGTATGCCGTTGATACTAAGGTAGGAGGTGTTGTGGATAATGAGGTGGGTTTTCAAAGCTTGCAGGGAGATTTATGCCGGTTAGAAGAGTGGGCTGAACGTAGGCAGATGGAGCTTAATGCTGAGAAGTGTAAGGTTCTACATTTTGGCAGGAACAATCCAATTTAGGATCTAGGAATAACAGTGCATAGTTCCCTGAAGGTGGAGTCTCATGTAGATAGGGTGGTGAAGAAGGCTTTTGGAACGCTGGCCTTCATAAATCAAAGCATTGAGTACAGAAGTTGGGATGTAATGTTAAAATTGTACAAGGCATTGGTAAGGCCAAATTTGGAATATTGTGTACAGTTCTGGTCACCGAATTATAGGAAAGGTATCAATAAATTAGAGAGAGTGCAGAGACGATTTACTAGGATGTTACCTGGGTTTTGGCACTTAAGATACAGAGAAAGGTTGAACAAGTTAGGTCTCTATTCATTGGAGCATAGAAGGTTGAGGGGGGATTTGATCGAGGTATTTAAAATTTTGGGTGGGGTAGATAGAATTGACGTGAATAGGCTGTTTCCATTAAGAGTAGGGGAGATTCAAACGAGAGGACATGATTTGAGAGTTACGGGGCAGAAGTTTAAGGGAAACGAGGGGGTATTTCTTTACTCAGAGAGGGATAGCTGTGTGGAATGAGCTTCCTGTAGAAGTAGTAGAGGCCAGTTCAGTTGTGTCACTTAAGGTAAAATTGGATAGGTATATGGACAGGAAAGGAGTGGAGGGTTAAGGGCTGAGTGCGGTTAGGTGGGACTAGGTGAGATTAAGAGTTCGGCAAGGACCAGGAAGGCCGAGATGGCCTGTTTCCGTGCTGTGATTGTTATATGGTTATATGGTTATATGTTATATGTTACACTTTTATTCCTTCTATCGGAGTCCATGACCAGACACACTGCGTCACTGCAGTGCAGCTGCAACTTTTTGGCAATTTTCGTAAACTGTCTAAGTCCTTCAGCAGCCTGCATACTTCCTCAAAACTGCTTCTCCATGCATCCACCATCGTATCGTCTCCACACACGGCCGCAAAGCCATCAGTTCTGTCATGCGACATACAACGTAACAGGATGTGGCGAGAACACCGCAGTTCACCAACATCCAATCAGAAAACGCTCCGAATATTGCTAGAGCAAACACGAGCCAATCTGCAGATTTTGTCCCCCTATTCCACTGAAACTCACCCCACTGACTCCATCATTTGACTGCTCTCACTGACAGTCTCACTACGTACAGTACTGGTTTTGCTTGCATACCAATTGCTCCGTCCTCAGCCCCATCTCCCCAGTACCCACCTCGCCAAATTAGTTTAGCTCTCCCCAAATGCTTTAAGGAAGCTGCCCGCAAGGATATTCGTTCCCCGCGGGTTCAAGTATAACGTGTCCCTTTTGTAAACGTTATATTTTCTCCAGAAGTGAACGGGGGATCCAGAAATCTGAAACCCCACTCCCTACGCCAGCTCCTCAGCCAAGCAGGCTGTTTCCACTGCAGTACAACTTCACACTGCAGTTGGAGCGGCTGACCACCATCACATGCACTCAGCAGCACCAATATGGAGTTTCACCCGAGAGAGGTGGAGAGAGGACTCAAGAGAGCACACCCCAGTAAATCACCAGGTCCAGACAACATCAATGGGCGGAGACTGACACTCTGCTGTGGACAGCAGTCAGAGGTTTTCTATCAGCTCTTGAGCCTGTACATTCCATACCAACCGTTTGGAAAACCGTCATCACATGCCCAGTTCCCGAGAGGAGCAATCCCACTTGCAAGAATGACTATCGTCTGATAGCTGCAACTCCCCTAGTTATGAACTGCTTCGAAAGATTCCTCCTACCACAGTTACAGGTGATGGTAAGTGCGCTCGCTGACCCAGTCCAATTCGTTTATAGGCCGAGAGGTATTGCTTCATCATACCTACAGGCACCTAGAGAGGCCCGGATCATTTGTTGTTTGCGGACTTTCCCAGTGCATTTGACACTGTGCAATCCAATTTCATGCGACACAAACTCCAGCCAATGAATGCAAGCCTCCAGCTCACACTCCTCATCCTCTACTTCCTCACAGACAGACATGCAAAAGTGAGGTATAATGGGCACCAACAGGCAAATGTTAACTGGAGCACCACTGGGCTCGGTTATCTGACTACACTGTTCACAGATGACTGCAGAGGCTCAAGGCCAGGCATGCAGTACCCCAAGTTCTCAGATGACACGGTCCTCATAGACACTACCAACTCTGATGACAACACCAATCAGGAAATTAATACATCAGCGGTATGGTGCACAAAGAACTATCCGGACCAGAACCCCAGTAGAACCAAGAAAATGGCAGTCGACTTTAGAAAACAAATGTACATTACTTTAACCCTGGAAATAAGTGGCCTCGGCACAGCTATAGATAGCAAAATCACTAATGGTGGGTTGGTACTCCCCAAGGGCCAACAATGGCTATCTTTCTTAAGAAAGATGCGGAAACGTCAGGTCCAGGCATGGATTCTCCAGACATTTAATAAATGCTTCATTGAATCAATATTAACCTCGAAAACCACGGCATGGTTCGAAGCAATGAGTTCTATCAGCCTCAGCCCATTCAGGAAAATTATCAGAATAAATAGCAAAACCATTAGCCGGGAAAAGGAATCTCTCAGCAGTGCCCATAAGAGACGGATAAGAAAGAAGGCTCAACAAATAGTAGAGAGCATTACACATTCCCTTCACACACACTGCACTCTCTTGTTATCTGGACGCCGCTACAGTCCCCTGCCCATCAGCACCAGAAGGGTTTGATCCATTTCTGTGCCTTCCCCCATTCGCCTCCTCAACTCCCAATTTTGAATATATAGTATACATAGCAACTTTGACGGCAAAGCAGTCAGATTATAACGAGCATTTGTATTTAAATCACATGCATTTACCATCGATTGTGAGTATCTTTTTATTGTATTTAACTGTATGTAATGTGGTGGTGTGTATCTTAAGCTCTGTGATGTTGCTCTCAGCACTGCACAAACAAATTTGCTCATGGGGAATAAAGTGAAATGATTGGAATACATCTGCAAAATCATCTTATTCTTACCCTCACCGGCGCGTGGCACAGCACTCCAGAGATTGCTACGCTGTAGGTCCTGCTTTACAGCAATCTGCATAGCTCCCTGAATCTTGCCTCAGGACCTCCTCCCTATTCCAACCTATGTCATTGGTGTCGTCATGTCCTCATACGTCTGGCTGCTCACGTTTCCCTCTTAGAATTCCACGGACCCGACAGAGACTTCTCTGACTTTGGCACCTGGGAGCTCTTCCCAGTGCAGTTCTAAAGTGACAGTTTGTTCAGGAATAAATGGGCACTGGTTCCTGTTCTCCTGAAATTTCGCCGAGATTTTTTGAAACGCTACCAGATTGCCCACTCTTGGTCCGGAAGTCACGGTCAGGGAAATGTACCCAAGTAGAATGACCATTAATACCGGAAGCGCCGCTGCTGACCCGAGCTATGGCGCATATGTCTCCGCAGACGGTAATAAGTAGATCTACATGGTCCCATGGAATCACACATAGTAAAACAAAGCTCATTTTCGGTACATGATATGTACAGGCATGAAAGCACATTTAGCCAAAATAATTAAAACAAAGAACGGTGATGTGTAGGACAAGAAGGATGAAATAAACAAAATAAAGCCAGGCTGCGGCTCGAGGGGCACAATTTTATTCGATATATTTACTCACCAGGGACACCGATGAAGGTAATAATCACATAAAGTACTTTCTCGACAGCGCGGTAGGTTCCCAGCATTTTCTAAGCCAGCTGTGGATGTCAGCTGTTTTGGGGGTTTTCACTTCCACTCGTAAGGTTTTATACTCCTTCAGGATCTTAGCGGGGACATTGCGATTTCATCATAATTAAAAAAAAAATCCAATTAAGTTGAACAAAAATAAGACATCAGGGACCTGAAATCCCTGCTCTCTCAATGATTTAATTGCGAAACTGGAAATAGTGGAAAATATGATGCCACAATGAAAGGTACAGAAACATTCTTTCAGAAATAGGGAGATTGTTTCAGGCATCATCAGTTCCATCTCTCCATCTCACATTGCCTGGTTCACTCTCAGGTGATTAGACACACTATGAGTGAGCATGGTAAATGATAGGATCCCTGCCTCCTTTTTTCCACCAACATTATCGATGAAGATTTAGCACAAGTGCAAAAACTATAATTATAGGAAGGTTTTTTTTTGGAAAATCAAAATAAGACGTATGAGCAGAATTAGGCCATCTGGCCCATCGAGTCTGCGCCACCATTCAATCATGGCTGATCATTTTTTCCTCCTCCCCGAGCCCAGTTCCCGCATTGTCCCCGTAACCTTTGATACCGTGTCCAATCAAGGACCTACCAATCTCTGCCTTAAATACACCTAACGACCTGGCTCCCACTGCTGCATGTGGCAACAAAAAATTCACCAACGGGTTGGCTAAAGAAATATCTCTTCATCTCTGTTTTGAAAAAGCGCCCCTATCTCCTGAGGCTGTACCCCTTGTCTCTCCCACCATGGGAAACATCCTTTCCACATCTAATCTGTCTAGGCTTTTCAACATTCGGAAGGGTTCAACGAGATCATCCCTCATCCATCTGAATTCCAGCGAGTACAGACCCACAGCCATTAAAAATTCCTCGTATGATAGCCCCGTCATTTCCGGGATCATCCTTGTGAAACTGCTCTGGCCGCTCCCCGATGCCAGTACTTCTTTTCAAAGATGAGGAGCCCTAAACCGTTCACAATATTCAACATGAGGCCTCACCGGTGCCTTAAAAGGCTTCAACATCATATGCTTCCACTTGTATTCAAGACCTCTTGAAATGAATGTTAACATGGCATTTGCGTTCCTCACCACTGACTCGACCTGCAAGTTAACCTTTAGGGTGTTCTGCACAAAGACCCTTTGCACCTCAGATTTTTGGATTTCCTCCCCGTTTAGAAAATAGTACTCACATCTATTTCGACTATCAAAGTGCATTTTCCAACATAGTATTTCATTTGCCAATTTCTTGCCCATTCTCCTAATCTGTCTAAGTCCTGCTTTATCCTACCAGTTTCCTAAACACCTCCTGCCCCTCCACCAATCTTCATATCATCTGCAAACTTTGCACCAAAGCTATCTGTTCCATCATCTAAATCATTTATATTCAGCATAAAAAAGAAGTGGTCATAACGCCGACCTCTGTGGAACACGACTCGGCACTGGAAACCAAATAGAAAAATCCCTTCGCTGCCTCTTACCAATCAGCCAATACTCAAACCATGTCAATAACTTTTCTGTAATACCAGGAAGCTCTTAACTTGGTAAGCAGTCTCATGTTTGGCACCTTGTCAATGGCCTTCTGAAAATCCAAACATACAACATCCACTGCATACCCTTAATGTGTCCTACTTGTAATCTCCTCAAAGCATTCCAACAGATTTGTCAGGCAGGATTTTACGTGAAGGAAACCATGCTGACAATGTTCTATCTTGTCCTGTGTCACCAAGTACTCCATCACCTCATCCTTAACAATTGACTCTAACATCTTCCCAACCACTGAGATCAGGCTAACTGCTGCTTTACTCCTTTCTTAGTTACTCCTTTCTGCGTTACTCCTTTAAAAGTTGATTAGGGAGTTCACATTGGCATGTGCTAAAGGTAATGCAGTCGTTATGGGAGATTACAACATGCAGGTGAACTGGGAGAATCAGGTAGGTGCTGGCCCCCAGGATAGGGAGTTTGTGGAGTGTCTAAGGGATGTAATTTTGGAACAGCTTGTGCTTGAGCCAACCAGGAACGAGGCTATTTTGGACTTGGTGATGTGTAATGAACAGGAATTGATAAGTGATCTTGAAGTAAAGGAGCCATTAGGATGTAGTGATCATAGCATGATAAGTTTTTATCTACAATTTGAGAGGGATAAGGGCAGATCAGAGGTGTCAGTGTTGCAATTAAATAAAGGAGACTACGGAGCCATGAGGGAAGAGCTGGCCAAAGTTAAATGGGCGGATGCCCTGGCAGGAAAGACAGTGGATCAGCAGTGGCAGATATTCTTGGGCATAATACAAAGGATGCAAAAGCAGTTCATTCCAATGAGAAGGAAGGATTCAAAGAGGGGGAAGGGGTCACAGTGGTTGACAAAGGAAGTCAGAGATTGTATAGCATTAAAGAAAAAGAAGTATGACAGGGCTAAGATGAGTGGGAATACAGATGATTGGGAAAGTTTTAAGGAACAGCAGATCTTAACTAAAAAAGCAATACGGAGAGAAAAAAATCAGGTATGAGCTCAGTCTAGTCAGGAATATAAAAGGGGATAGCAAAAGCTTTTTTAGCTATGTGAAGAGAAAGAAGATAGTTAAGAACAATGTTGGCACCTTGAAGAATGAATTGGGAGAAATCGTTATGGGAAACAGGGAAATGGCAACAGAATTTAATGCGTACTTTAGATCTGTCTTCACCAGGGAGGACACAAGCAATCTCCCAGAGGTATGGATGGGCCAGGGACATAAGATATCAGAGGAATTGAGACAGATTGACATTAGGAAAGAAACTGTGATGAGTAGACTGGTAGGACTGAAGGCTAATAAATCCTCGGGTCCAGATGGTCTGCATCCGAGGGTTCTAAAAGAGGTGGCTCAGGAAATTGCGGATGCATTGGTAATCATTTTCCAATGTTCCTTAGATTCAGGATCAGTTCCTGAAGATTGGAGAGCGGCTAATGTTATCCCACTTTTCAAGAAGGGAGGGAAGGAGAAAACGGAGAACTATTAGCCCTGTTAGCCTAACGTCAGTCGTGGGGAAGATGCTTGAGTCCATTATTAAGGACGAAATAGTGGCACATCTTGATGGCAGAAATAGGATTAGGCCGAGCCAGCATGGATTTACCAAGGGCAAATCATGATTGACTAATCTGTTGGAGTTTTTTGAGGGTGTAACAAGGATGTTAGATGAGGGTAAGCCAGTGGATATTGTGTACCTAGATTTTCAGAAGGCATTCGATAAGGTGCCACATAGGAGATTGGTGAGTAAAATCAGAGCTCATGGCATTGGGGGCAGGGTTTGAACATGGATAGAAAACTGGTTGGCAGATAGAAAGCAAAGGGTAGCAGTGAATGGGTGTTTCTCGGACTGGCTGGAGGTGACTAGTGGGGTACCACAGGGCTCTGTATTGGGACCACAGCTCTTTACGATTTATGTCAATGATTTAGATAAGGGCATTGAAAACTATATCAGCAAGTTTGCTGACGATACTAAACTGGGTGGCAGTGTGACATGCGAAGAGGACGTTAGGAGGATACAGGGAGACTTGGATAGGTTGGGTGAGTGGGCAGATACTTGGCAGATGTCATTCAATGTGAATAAATGTGAAGTTATCCACTTTGGAAGCAGGAACAAGAGGGCAGAGTATTGTCTGAACGGTGTAGAGTTAGGTAAGGGAGAAATGCAAAGAGACCTAGGAGTCCTAGTTCACCAGTCAATGAAGATGAATGAGCAAGTGCAACAGGCAGTGAAGAGGGCAAATGGAATGTTGGCCTTTGTTACAAGGGAAATTGAATACAAGAGCAAGGATGTCCTTTTGCATTTGTACAGGGCCCTGGTAAGACCACGCCTGGGATATTGTGTTCAGTTTTGGTCTCCAGGTTTAAGGAAAGACATTCTGGCAATTGAGGAAGTTGAGCGTAGATTCACT